>NC_085012.1:26196210-26208710 GCF_963854185.1 Sardina pilchardus
GAAGCTCTCCTTCCCAGGAATAAGGGGCATTGGATGACATTAACCTTCGACCTCCGGGAGAGAAGCTACTGCTGCTGTGATTCTCATGGTTCAAGCGCTGTCTTTAGGATTCCGCAATGGCCTTGCCCATCAGTTCAAGAGCTTAGGGTCTTCTATATGGTGGACTTTAGGAGCATATTAAAAGCAAATGCTTGTGTTGTTTAAAGGTTAAACTCCATTTTAAATGCTTTCCCATAAAATCAAAAGAGATTTAGGGAGCTGAAACATTAGGTTGGGTCTCTATTTTTTTTGCCTCTGGGGGAATGTGATCTTGTGAGAGTCGCTTGTGTTTGTATGTATATTCCAAATTATGCTTAACTGTTTCATATTATGTTGTAGTAAGGGCATATATGGATTTTAAAAGCAGGATTTTTAGTTTTCATTCAATGCATGTTAAAAATTCTCTCAAAACAAAATGTAAAACCTTCAAACTCTTCTCAGCATCTCTGGTCATGGGAGAAGAACATGTGTTCATCAACAATGCATTTGGCTTCTTTGCCTTTGGACGCTGGGTTGACAAGGACAGCATAACTACTGTGTGCTTCAATGAGAGGGAGCAGCAGTGCAGAGAATGAAGGCTCACCTTTATGTCGTAACCATGCCTGTCCACTAGGATGCACTGTTGTATAACAAAAACCCAACCATTTTCCCAATCTCATACAGGAACACAGACCAGCAATCATTACCAGTGAATCAAATTTGGTGGCTCAATCGTCAGTCATCATTCGATATTTTCAACTGTGATGTCATGTTATAGTGTCACAGAATTTAGATATCTAAAACTAAAGAACAATGTTTTTATGTATATCCTAAATTTACCTTCAAAATCAATGTAGCAATTGTCCTGGTTCTCAGATAGACTGTCTATGTGTTTAAGTGTGTGTTATACTGTATGTGTGTCTATATGTGTTTTGTTTTGTATCTCTCGGCTTCAGGAGTTATCAGGACGCCTTGAAGATATTCTAAGATCACACTATAGCAACGGATATTTTTCAGTATACAGTACAACTAAATGCAAAATACATATCCATTTTTTGCTGTACAAACCACAAAGGAAAAAGCTATGAATGTGTGCTCTCTATACATTTATTGTTTGCTTGTTTGTCCTGTTATGTCCTAATAGCAAAATAAAAAAAGAATTTTTAAGAACATTTATGTTCCTTAGAAACCAAGTCATTTATACATGGTGCTTCCAAGGGCCTATACAGACAAACGATGGGCACACCATTGAACAGGCCATGGACACACTGAAGTGGCTGTTGAACACGTTTGTGTGAGCTGAAACAGGCCGGGCAGGAGCACATGTTCTCAAGGCCAGCGTGAGGGCAGGGGAGGGCTGGGGAAACAGACTAACTGAGAGCCTGTTAGCTCTGGCCTTTGTATGTGTGTGTGTGTGTGTTTGGGGGAGGTGGGGGCAGGCTAGCCTGAACAAGGTTAAACTCTGAGTCTCTACTCCCCTTGCACAGTGCAGCACATCCCAATACATCCCAGTACAGTACAGTGCAGTGTAGTATAAAGACAGTACAGTACAATACATCCCAATACAACACAGCACAGCACAGCACAGCACAGCACAGCACAGCACAGCACAGCACAGCACAGCACAGCACAGCACAGTACTATACAGGACAGCAGTAAACATGGCAGCACATAACAGCACAACACAAAAAAGCACAGCACAGCACAGCACAGCACAACACAACACAGCACAGCACAGCACAGTACAGCACAGCACAGCACAGCACAGCACAGCACAGGACAGGACAGGACAGGACAGGACAGGACAGGACAGCACAGCACAGCACAGCACAGCACAGCACAGCACAGCACAGCACAGCACAGCACAGCACAGGACAGGTCCATACAGTCCAGCCCTCAGCTCCCCCTGAGCACAAGAGGTCACAGAGGAACCAATGAAGTGTGTCAGCCTGCATCACCTTCTCTGTCTTTCTTCCTCTCTGTCGCTCTTACACCACCTAAATCTTGCTCTCACCGCTCTCCTTCTCTCCCTCTCTCTTTCACGCTTTCTTTCTCTCTGTCTCTGTTCAGCTCCCTCTCTCATTATCCTTTCTTTCTTTATTCATCTGTTCACCCACTCTTCACTTCTATTTTCCATCTTTGTGCATCGTTCATGTGTGTGGGTTTGTCTGAGTGTGAGTGTGTTTGCGTTCCTTCACCAAAAGGCCGCGGAGTTGAATCTGTCCTGAGTCACTTTCTGTCTGCCGCACACTTGACTGCACTCTGGTCCTTTGCATCATGTCAATGTGTGTGTGTGTGTGTTTGTGTGTGTGTGTGTGTGTGTGTTTGTGTGTGTGTGTTTGTGTGTGTGTGTGTGTGTGTGTGTATGATGTGTGTGTGTGTGTGTGTGCGAGTGTGAGTGTGTGTGTCTTTGTGTGAGTGTATGTGTGTGTGTGTGTGTCCAATCTGGAACATTTAAAAATACATATTTTTACATGACATGACCCAACTCTGGCAAGTCTATAATTCAAGGTTTTATACTGCCAGCTCTGACTAGGCAAACGTCTCCAATAATACATTGCAGAGATTATAACTGCCACTGTAGAAGTGTTTGTGCTCATATGACAAATCAGGCCCCTTTCTGGAGCTTTTTTTTGTTTGTTCTAAACCACACACATTAAGATAGATTGGTTTGCTTTATAAAGAGTAATCCAATCTGCCATGCACAGAAAATAACAGAGGCTCTTGACTCTGGGCAAAATTACACCTCTGATTCGCTGTCTCCTGTCTCTTACTCTCCTCGTTCTCCTCCTCCTCCTCCTCCTCCTTCCTCCTTCCTCTGTTAGGGTCCAGTTTTCACCAGATCTGTGCTCTTCCTCCTCTCTTGTGCACAAACAAACGTGTCTGCAGAGGCTCCCAAACCAGGAGCTAAACCTCAGCGTGTCTCTTTTGCATGGCGAAAAAACATGACGAGATATAAAGAAAAACACCACACTAGTGAAAGTGTTTTACTAGGCAACGCAGTCAGGTTTGTTTAGACAGCTAGCAGTCTTTGGGTAACCGCTGCTAATTGTGTGCTATAAAGCTGTGGAGCTAGAGACACTCCATGGAAACCTCGCTTTTAAATTAACCCTCGTCGTTTGGCCAAAGGAACATAAATTACTTTTTAATTGCTCCCTCACATTTGCCAAAGCCTCGTGTTTGTGGAGATCAAAACTGTCATAATTAAAAACGTTCAATTTCATTTTCCGTCCTCCCATCCCCCAGCTCACACGGAGTAAATGAGAAACAGTGACATACCCATGGAGTGAGTGAGTGAGTGTGTGTGTGTGTGTGTGTGTGTGTGTGTGTGTGTGTGTGTGTGTCTGGGTCTCCTTCTCCTTAAAGTTGAGTTGCAGCTTAGCTGTAGTTCTAACTGGGCCATAAAAACAGTTGAATCCCATCTTATGTTAAAACAATCAACCATTTCACACAATAGGGAAGTTATCTTCATTTTAGACTGACCTCAGAAGTCTTACAGTAGAAGGGCTCTCCAGGAGTACAAATAGTTGTTTTTGTCATGTTTAGCCATGTTATTGATGAAAGTATTGTGACATATTACAGACATTTATACACAACAAAAACACGAGACAACTAGCAGACCATTATGGTCTTGCTTTTGACACGCCTAGATCTTTCTTGTCACCAGAGGTGGAAAATAACAATCAGATTAGTGGCTAAAGCACTCCAAAAAACCTGGAAATATCTTTCCAGATCTTTCCGCAACGCTCTGTATCTTTTCCTGAGAGACAATCTGACACCGAGTTCACGGGCTGCTCGGAGGCCGCTAGCCTTGCGAGCCGAACCACAAAGAGCGTGCCGGAGACTTTCCATGTCACGGCGCCGACTGATGACCTGGCGCTGTCTCGGACACCATAACTCACCCGCGGCTAGCGCTGAGGCTGCAGCCGGCATACCAGTCCGTAGGTCGGAACACACAAAAGGAAACTGTCAGACCACAACGGAGAGTGGAGAGCGGAGCAGAGTTTAACTCTCATCAGATGTTAGGGGATGACTCTGTACCGCTCTCACTTCAAACTGTACATTAGAGAATAGTCCTGTTTTATTTCAGGTTAAATCATCCATTCATACTCAGATTATACACAAAAGCTACAGCGGCTACCAGCAGAAACAAAGCAAAGTTATTTTCAACAGGTCTTTACTGTAGCAGTCACACTGAAAGAATCAGAGTCGCTCATGACAACCATTTCTACGATTGTTTTTTTTTAATTTCTTTCAAAGATTGATATTATGGTCTGTTTGTAGGCCTGCATTTGATGTCTTCCAAAAACCCATCTGTCTGTGCAGTTTGTTAATCGCTCCACATGTAAAGGCTGAGCTAGCCGAACCACACAGCCACAGCACCCCCCCCTCCCCACCACCCCCCTCTCTACAGGCCCTGTAAGAGCCACGACTGTGGTTGTGCCGTCAGCGCATTTGTGGAAATAGGATCCTCTGTATAAAACACAGCTGGATCTAAGCACAATGCTGGGGAGTGCTATTTTAGAAAACATGTTTGGGAGCGAATCATTAATCAGAGGCCTGGTGACTTGGTGGAACGCAGGCAATTAAAGCTATTTGCACACATACACACATGTACATGTACAGTACACGAACACACACACACACACACACACACACACACACACACACACACACACACACATGATATGTATAACTTGAATAACATGGTAAATGCATAACTGTGGTGACAAAAACAGAGCTGAATTTCTGTGTGTGTGTGTGTGTGTGTGTGTGTGTGTGTGTGTGCTAGTGTGTGTAGCATGTCAGTGAGATTGACACACATGGTAGGCCAATAACCTGGATTCGTTGCTTGGAGGTGGAAACTGACACATTTCCCTTTTCAACCTCAAGCAGATTGTAGCAATAGCGACTGGAACACAGAATGTGTAGGACTGTGTCATCTTTACTCCTAAAAATCGAAACAAAAGGTTTTGAGTTGTTATTTGCAATTTTTTTGCTATTGTAAATGAACAATTGCCGTAGAACATCTCTTTACTCTATTAGTACTGGGGACATACAAAGGAACTGACAATGGAATGTTAAAGGTAAGATAATCAACCTAGTCAATTTTATGTTGCGAAAGGTAAAATAACAGGTGAAATATGTTTTGCAGAAGCTAATGTCAGGAGCACCATTGCACACTGTAATCATACCATTGGTTAACCAACTAAAATACATATATAAATAAAAAACCTCTACAAAGGAACCAATATGCACTAACTGTTTCTTAATATGTCTTTCAGAAGGAGAAAAGAAATCGGCAGTTTCAAGAGGTCGACAATGTGATTCCTTCTTCAACATTCATTATGAGGCCAACAACCTGTTTTGTGCACAAAGCACAAAAGTACAAGGACAAAAATGCCATAACCACCAATGAATAGTCTTTGAGAGAGAGAGAGAGAGAAGCATCATAACTTCACAGATGTGTCTCTCAGGAGAACTTTTCCCAAGACCCAGAAAAGACTGCGATGAAGCCATGACACCAGTTATATTTATAAGCAAAGCGATAGGCAAAGTAATTCAATGAGGAACAGTTTCTGAAAGACTGAAAGTTATATTAACAGTTAGCTGCAGGTTGCAAATGTCGTCTGCCCAGAAATGGCACATTATTAAGAAAATAGACATCAGTCTTAAATAGGCCTACAGTCGCAGAATATAAAAATTGATGCACAGGTGTTGCTTGAGGGCACGAGTTGCTAATTGATATTCATTTACGTGATAAAATCAACCACATAATGTCATTAAATGACAATGCATAACTAGTTATATTCATCTGGAGGTTTTAGAGATAACAGAAGATTTTGAGATAACAGAAGATCACCTGGAAAGTGTCTCGAATGCAATTTGAGTCTGAGACCCCTGCTTTGTTCACTTTATTGTGAATAAATCGCGCGCTTGATCTTACACGACGCGTCTTTACACCTTGGCTACGACTATTCGCAGTACAATGTGTCGGCTATTCCTGGAACTGCGTCCCTGTGACCTGCAAGTGCTGAAAGCAGCCTCAGGAATCTGCGTGCGGAGAACACAGGCCAGCAGAGAGTGTTTCTTTAGTCTCTTCAGAGCGAACGGCAGTGGAGAGGAGGCGAGGAGGTAAATCCTAGCCGCCCCCTTAAACCTGAATGGTGTGTTTTTTATGATTATTTTTCAGGAGAGGCCAGGGACGGCAAGATGGAGTCGGGGGTTGGTGGGGGGAGGGGAGTGGAGGGGGGAAGGGAGGCGTGCTTGAAGAGCAAAACACTCAGGAGCAGGAATTAGGAGTGAGGGGGCTCAGCTGTGTGGCCCACATGCCCAGATGACAGTAAATTGCGGATAATACAGAATTTAAGTGGCTCCGACAGCCCTCCAGCCTCACACAGGGAGGGCCGCGGCCGGAGAGCGGAGCGTGGGCCGAACAAGGCCGAGCGGAGCGGAGCAGAGCCGCGCTGACGTGCGTCCTCCTCGCCCTCTGTCATCATCACGCCACGCTGACGGATGTCAACAGCGGAGAGCAGGCTTCGCTCTCCCCCTCACCCAGAACTGAGCAGCGGAGATGCACGGACTTCCACCTCGCTCCATATGAGCTATTGCTCAGGTTTAGCACGTACAGTAGCCTGGGTGACTTACTGTTGAGTTCAGGTATACATTTATTCTGTTGCTTTGGAGAACAGTGCCTGTGATAATAAATGAGCATAAATGAATAAATGCCCATTTTATCAGAATAAATGTTCAGTCCCTGACTAGTAGAGAGATGACCTTGGTATTTTACACACCTTGCATTCCTTATTGAGCCGTGAAACAGGAACATGTGTCCTCAGTCTGAACTGATTGTCTTTGCTTAAACCAATCGCCGGGAGGCAAGTAAATTGTCAGAGGAGTCTAAGACACTGTATTTGCTGCCGTACTGACTGTATATCTTCAACAACCCCAAAATGTCTTCTAGAATCATCAAGCTCTCTTAGGGAGGATTATCTAAGGAAGTACAGAAAAGGGTCTGAGGTTTAAATGTTTATTAATGAAGAATGCAGATGCCGCCAACAGGCCCGGTTGCAGACCGGATGAGAGAAAGTTCAGCTTTTGTTTCGATAATTCCCTCCTGACAGAGGGCTGATGCTTGTGTGCCTGGGAAGCCTGCTGAAGATTACATTTCTGTTCTTAATTATGGCACATCATTTGCATATCTTTATAAATCATAATATATGGAAATGTGAATTTACATTGCATAGTGCTGGCTAGGCAGCTAATGTGGCCTAAAAATGTCTGTAAATATTAGTTTTTCCAGTCATTGGGGAGCTCATTTTACATTTCCTCCCAGTGATATTTCTTGATTATGTGTTTTAAAGAGATGTTTGTGAACGTGACATAATTTGTGAAAAACATAAATTATATGGATTAATTAATGAGTTTCCACTCAATGGCACTGCTGATCTTCATGTCACTTGAAGCTTGACTGTAGCTGTTATAAATCTGAGGCCAGTTCTTTATGGATAATGTACAGCCATTTAAAGGGGAAATGCCATAGAAGGCAATTGATGCTAGAACACGTCTGACCCATAAAAGAGGTGCATTCAACTTCAACGACCATTCGAGGCGGACACATTTGTATGGGTCTGAACAAACAGCTTTTAAATCGGAATGCTGTTTCAGATTTTGTGTGTACAAATGAGGCAAATTTCCAACATCCGTGTTTGTTAAACTGAGAACTACCTCCTAGAAACATTTATGTGTACGCAATGTTCACAGAGTACTCAAAACAAATGGAAAAGGACCAGGGTCTAGTTGGTCACTCCAACTGGACATACTGTAGTACATGTGTTTTTTGTGCACTTATTCCATGTGTCTTTGTACTTTGCTGTATTTGTATTAGCTAGCAAAATACCAAAGTAGTCTACATAATGCCACTCACTTTTATTTGCATATCATTTGCGACATTATAATTATTCATGTAGCAGTCGTTACTGTTGTTGATAGAGGTTTGATGAATAACCTCCTATTACTGTAGCGGTTGAGTTGAGTTGATTAGAACTGAAGGGCAAATTTGCAAATGTGTTTCCAATTAATTCAGTGATATAAAGTCAAATATAGGCATACATGTGTTAGTTTTATAGTGCGCTCTTTTCTAAATGATGTTGTGGGCCTAGTCGAGGAAGTGCTGACATGTGTGTATTCAGTTGTTCTGCTAGGATGAGCTTATAAAAACTACCAGGTGTCCTCTTTTAAAAAATTAAATACAGTACTTCACTTCTGTGTTAGCTTGTATGATGATTGTTGCTTGTTTAGGCTATTTTCTGTATCTTTTTTAATTCCAACCATAATCATTTGAAAATGATCATGTACAGTACAGTTTATGCATGTATCCCAATTCATCCTGTCCACAGCTACTACAACTAGTACATTTACTGCAGAATCATTGTGAGAGAGAAGAGAAATAAGGAAACACGTTGCTCCAAGTTAACTTGTACATTGTATTCGCCCACTTTAACAGGAACTGAGAGAGCCGGGCAATATTGCATAAGAGAGATACCACATACAATATGGTGGCTCTCTGCCTGTGTAGTCAAATGGAAGTACCATACTGATGGACTCATGTGAAGAGCTCTGATGTTGCAGGAGAAGTTTCCAGTCCAAGTGTGTTCACCACACCTGATGTCTTCCACCTCCGCCTGGCCATTTACAAAGCCCATGCACTTATACCTGCTGTCACGGAGGCTTTGATCTCGATGCTTAATCGTTTCATTAGAGATGATATCCTAGTCCTTGCAAATGATTTCATTTCATGAAAGATCTCAATCATAATGTAATTCTCCCCAACCCTGCCCTACACCCAGAATGTAATACATTAAAAATGAAGGAACTTCTTTTCATGTGATTCCTATATCGAATGCATCAATCTCAGAGGCACTTCACAGGGCGCATATGGAGAAGAGGCCTATTTTGTTCAGCTCACAGGACGACCCTGTGTTGACTAACAAACAAAGCCACTTTCAGCAGACCACTCAGGCTTTGATACTGGCAGCCTTTCAAGCATTTGTCTGATGATAGCGCACATCGGACTGACGCAGGAGTGGCAAAAAAAGAGAAGAGAGAGAGACAGACAGATAGAGAGAACGAGGGGAGTCTAGATTTAATTCATCAATGCTCAAGAGATGTCCAATGCATCTGTGGCATACCAGATGTGATTTCCCTCTCAAGGATGTTTTAGCCCCCCCCAACACACGCACACTGTGGTGCCTTGAATTTCTAGCCCTCTTACTTCCATGAGACTACCCTCATGTTGCATTTGTGTGGAGAGCACCACAGTCTGACTTCCTATTGTGTGTGGAGACACAAAAGCTATGCTGTCATGGTTACTCTGGCTGATGGCAACCTAACTAGCGAGTGACTAAGACACAGAATGGACGTACTGTAGTCAGACCTGCACCAGAAAAGCGACACACACAGCGACATGTACCTCAAGTCTGAGACACGAGACATGTAGACAATCCTCCTTCCAGTAGAAAGAGTATGACGCTTGTTACAATCTAATGAATTTAGATAGATTTTTCTTTTTTAAATTCCTTTAAAGTCTGCAAAAGTTCAATTTTAAATGGCATCAAAATGTCAATTGTTGGATCTTTTCACAAAATGCATGGTTAATTAGAAATTATCATAAAAAAGGACTTCAGAGCCAGTGTAAACAAGTCTTTAACAGTTTGAGAACCCAATCTGTGCACATATAGTAGGACTCACAAGACTGCACGCCACAGTTCTGGGCGGTGCTTGCTGTGGTGTATACGACACAAATAAAACCTCATGAACATATTCTGAACGTTTTCTGTCCGACCTGCAGTTCAAATTTGCAGTGTGTGTGCTGTGACCAAGAGATGTTGGAGGCGGTTGGAGGTGGTGGTCAACGTGGATGTCCACACCTGTGAGTAGTCTCCTGGCCTGTCTCATTCCCGCTGAATTCCAAGAGTGCCGACCTCAGCAACCTGGCATTGAACCCCAGTCGTCCAGGAGGCGAGAGGCCACACCTGCCTGCGTGCGTGACGGAGGAGCTGTTGAGTCTGGACAGGTGACACCTGTAGAGGTGAGGGGCTTATCGTGTGGCTCTGGCGCCCATCCAGATGAACTGACCATGTACGTATTGTCACACCAGGTGGGACGCAAAGTCAACCACACACGAGAAGACAGGTGAAATTCAGAATGGGTGAGAATATTGCTGTTTCTTTATTTAAGATTTGCTCTCCAAGACAAAAACTGTGGATATCAATGTTTTCCCCAAGGTCTTTGTGAAGACTTTTAAACTTTTACTTCTACAGAGACCTCTAACTTCTGGTCTCTTAGGGCAGAAGTAATGGTCTCAAATGTTCTCGAAATAGTATGCAATAAAGAAAAAAAAACCCTCCACAAAGACAAAGCACAATTATCGTTTCCGCAAAGAGAATGGGCCGTGGTTAAGTACCAAGGTCTTTGGTTGAGAGAGGAGCGGAGACAACACTCGAGCATAGCAGCTTTGAAGCAGTGGTCAAGCCAAAGCTATAGCCATACCCCCAACGCTCTGAATCCAGTACCCGCCTCATTAGGGCTATCAGTAGAGGACGCTCACTGTGGACAATGCCATAAGCTGCCCTGCTTTGCCGGCCACTGGCACCGTTTTAAACATGCCACTGTTAATAAGGCCCGTGGCTCATCAGTGCTGACCAGCCGCATAATGATGCCTTCGCTTTTCATGGCCACCTTTCATCACACACTTTGCTTTTCTCTCCCTCCTCCTCCTCCATCTCCTCCTCCTCTGTTTTCTCTTCTTCTTCTTCTTCTTCTTCTTCTTCTTCTTCTTCTCTACCCACTCTTACGTGGGAGAGATAAACAAACCTCGGAGCCGTGAAGGGCCTCGATTGTTATCAGACATCGCAGCAGCGGATCCTCCTGGAGCTCAGGGCTAATTAGCCTTCTTTACTTCTGCACAAACTTTTGGCCCGAGACACTGATGTAGCCCTTGACCCGCAATCTAATTGCACACACACACAGACACACACACACACACGGATGCATTTCCACCTAACAGGACAAACAAAGGGTGACTGCTTTAAAGTATTCTGATGTACGTATACATGAACGTCTGAAACACAAACACAGATAAACACTTACAGAGACACTTACAGGTGGAATGCAGAGAAACATAATTTCTCCGACACACTCAAGAAGAGAGGACGTAGCTATCATGTTCTCTGTGGTGGGCAAGCATTACTCTATAATGTAAACACAAAAGCCGATTGAGGGGGAGGGGGGGGGGGGGGGTGGTTTCACAGTAAGGACACCGAGGATACATACAGGATCTTAACCAGGCTGGGGCCAAGAGCCAACTGTACTGTGTTATGATAATGGCTATTGCTGTTTTACCGAGCATAACCAGACACCACAGTGACACACAATGAAAGCAGCTCCAAGCAACACACTGCTAGTGGGGCTTCTTGAAGGCAGTTCCCTGCAATTAAGGTGAAAGTGTTGAAACACCACCAACTGGAGGGTACAGTGCTGTCCTTGTCCTAAATAGCAGGACAAAACAAGTTACAATTAAGTGGTTTGAACTAAATGGAAAATGTCTGCTTTGCTTTTTTACTCAGTTTGGGAAAATAGAGGAGTGACTGCGAAAACCTTTGAAACCTACGCGGAACCAAATTCCACAGCCTTTCCCACAAAATTAAATCCAGAGTTTTGTCGCATCGGAGGTCTCACAGTCCCAGCCAGTGAGGTCTTTGGCATCAGCAGGGGAGCAACAGCAACGTGTCAATTTGCGACATTACCATAGTGACCTATTGTGATGTTCACAGGAAGTTTATTGCCAGTCCTGGAACAGAGCCCCAGTCAAACATAAGGCCAGTACTTTATATGGATTTACTCTTTATAGGCCGCGGTGCTGCGGAACTATTTATAAAAGCGAGACATCGAGAGGGACCGTCGCTATCTTGATTTGTTCTTTTTCAGTGGCAATAACCACCTTCCGCTGGCTTCACTGACACCCAGCAATCAGGCACTATTTCTGGGCCACAAAAGTGGCTGACTGGCTGGGCAAAGGCCGTGTTAGTGTGATTATAATATGCACTCTCTGCACATTTCCTCTCAGTCTATCAACACAACGCCATTCCACACTGCACATGTTTAAATGGGAGTTATATTTTAATTAATGTGATCATAGCCATCCATTAGAAGGCCTCTATCTAGCGGAGTACTGTTGACTTTAGCCGCTAATGGTGATTTACCATTAACACGAGATGGCTGTTTGCCCATTAAACTCAGCTGTAATGTGACGGAGAATGACTTTGATGATTTAGCCCAGGCGTGTAGAGGAGGGAGGAATAAGTTAAAGTCCTGTCCTCGTGTAATTAGCCAGAGTAATTGAATTTAATTCACACAGTCCCTCAACAGGCTGACGAGCTCTTGTGTTTAATTAAAAGGGGGATTGTGTGCAGAGGCAGACA
>NC_085012.1:26213710-26216210 GCF_963854185.1 Sardina pilchardus
CTGACCACATTTACACTCTCCACTCACTCACAGAACAATAATGTTCAAAAAACAAGTAACGGAAAAATATGTGCATGTTTTGTTGATTTTAAAAAGGCCTTTGATTCCATCTGGCATGAGGGCATGCTACTGAAAATCATTGAGAGTGGTATAACAGGAAATTATACTCTATAATCAAAGATGTGTACAAAGAAAATAAATGCAGTGTCAAGATTAACAACTCCAGAACAGAATTCTTTAAACAAGGGAGGGGAGTTCGGCAGGGTTCCAGCCTGAGCCCAATACTCTTTAATATATTCATAAATGAGTTAGCCATTGTAATCCAACAATCAACAAGCCCTGGTTTTGTACTAGACCACTCAGACATAAAGTGTCTCCTTTTTGCGGATGACATGGTGCTTCTACTGTATCTCCAACAAGACAGGGCTTGCAAGAGAGTCTGACCATCCTGGACACATATAGTAAAAATTGGGCATTACCTAAAGGGATAATCTGGAATGAAATGCACTTTAGATCAATTTTTCGGACTATTGGGGGTGCATACGTTGAGTTGACACCAAAATCATGTAATTCGGATGTATTTTGAGAAAGTTCGAGCTCACCGTTTTTAGCCAAAACTCGTTAGCCTGGAAGTGACGCGGGCATGTCCTTTCGCCGCTACAAAACGCTATTTTTATACCTCTTCTACTGTTCCAAACAACACTACACTTACGTGGTAGTGAGTAGAGGATCCCTAAAGCCAAACCGAAGTATCCCCACGTCTTTATGTGGTCGGATAGAGAGTCCAGAATGAATTTAATCGAGTCCGTACCTTTCCGGAAATGTTAATAAAGTGTTGAACAAGCGTTGCAAGCTGCAGCAGCGACATTTCCGGAAAGGTAATTGTAAATACCTCTGAATGACATGATTTTGGTGTCAACTCAACGTATGTACTCCCAATAGTCCGAAAAATTGATCTAAAGTGCATTTCACTCCGGATTATCCCTTTAACACTGAAAAATAAAAAATAATGGTGTCTCAAAAGAAAGCAAGAGTACCTAGACAAGAAACCAGCTTCACAATTGGAGAAACTGCCTTAAAAAAGTAACACATTATAATTATTTAGGACTTACAATTACTTCATCTGGAAAATGTAATATGGCAATAAAGAACCTAGCAGAGAAGGCACAAAGAACATATTACTTCATAAAAAAAAATCAACTCCACAAATACAACCCACCAATTTAATTCTGACTCAAAATTCTTGACTCCATAATCAAACCCATTTCTCTGTATGGCAATGAAATTTGGGGTCCACTATATAGTCGTGACTATACAAAGTGGGACCAAAGCCCTACAGAAATTCTGCATCTGCACATCTATAAAGACATCCTAGGGATACACAGAAGATCCTCCATCCTGGCCAGCCGCTCTGAACTGGGAAGGTTTCCCCTTGTCCTAGACATTGACAAGAGAGCCTCTACATTTTGGCTAAACCTTAAAATAAGTGACATTAACACCTTTCACTACACAGCATTTAAGAATAAGTCACTCATCCATCAAAATTATCCCCTATTTAAAATAGCAAACAAAAATAACATGAAGAACCTAAGCCAGATACCAAAATCTTTACTTAAACAGATTGACAAATCAGGCACATTATATCAAATTCTGGGAGGAACAAATAAAAGACAACACTAAATTGGAAATATTTGAATTTGAACTTGAATTTGACATTTGAGAAAAAGAGAGAGAGAGAGGGGGACAGAGTGAGAGAATGTGGCCACACTTCTGACATCTGCGTCGTTTCTAGGAAATGGATATTTGAGGACTAGACATCTTTTTTGCTCCTCTGGTTTCTTCTCACACAGAACATGCGCTAGACAGCACTACTGTCATTTGCATACAGAGTCATCTACATGCTTCCTGATTGGCATCTCAGGTCACGTTCACCCAATACATTAGGCCTCATGACTGATTTGCATGATAAAGAATAGAAGGTAAGATAAGATAAGATGTATTTATTGTCATTGTACAAAAAACAACAACATGCAGCTGGTCATTGTATTCTCTCTCTCTCTCACTCTCTCTCCATATCCCTCTCTTTATGATGATGACTATATGCAGCCATGTCGTTAGGAAGCTATGGAATGGTGGAGTTCAACACAACCTCGGCAGCCCTCCTGGTGCAGCTCCATCGATTAAACTGACTGACTGACCGGCTGACAGGGATCGCCCAACACAAGACATTAGAGACCCCACGGAGCCCTCCCTGGCTCATTAATCCATAAATAACCAGAAACCATCAACTCTGCATCTCACATACAGTAACCAACAGTCCTGGTTGTGTTGCAGGAGGTGCGAGACATACGGGCTCACTCAATACAACACAGGCGATCCCGTACAAGCAGGGCTCAGATCCATCCTAATAATTCAGCCCTGAGTGTTATGGACACGCATCAGACGCCATGGGCTTGTACACACGTCGGCGCTCGCGCAGGTCAGACAGCGAACAGGCTGG
>NC_085012.1:26221210-26263710 GCF_963854185.1 Sardina pilchardus
TTCCAAAGGTAGCCAAAGCTTTGTCGGTGTGAGTTCAGTCAGTCATGTCAGCTTCTAGAGCCTCGAGGTGTTTGTGCTTGAGTGTTGTGTAGGATCACATCGAACTGCAGGTTAGGGCATTAGATCAAGGTTTCTGAGGATGGGCATTTAGAGCATAACATTGCTCCTCTAGCACAAGTGGGAGAGGAAGGTAATACAGTAATAGCACCAGAGTCAGGAGAGTTACAGGCAGGGAGCAAACTTACTCATAAAATAATGTGTATGTTGCTTTGGAGAACTACATCTGCCAAACAACTAAATGTAAATGTCAGTTACAACAACACACCAGACATAAAGCCAAATACATATCACCAGGACACAAGTCACCAAACCAATCTATTGTTTTCAGAGAACCTAATGAATATTTGCGGGCAGAAGTGTTCAAGTTTGAATGAAAAAAAACCAGCAGTGTCGCTCATTACAGTAATACAGAAACACACAGCCCAGGCCAGACTAACGTTCATGTTAGGAGAGATGGTGGCTCCACAGCCTTTGAAGAAGGACAATTTAAAAAAAAAAATAAGGAGCCTTCATCCAGCCCGGGCCGGGCTGGTCCGACGCTGGGGTTGGGAAGGTTGCGGGGGGCATGGCATTTTTGTGTTTGTAAATGTCACCACATTTCAAGGGTCCTCCTAATGAGAGACAATGACCCTCATTTTCCCCTGTGCCCATTAGAACTGGTTACAGTCACATTTCTGTGCTCTCTCCCCCAACACTCCCACACCAATTTATCAATTAGCCTCGTCTTCCCTTTCATTCTCTCTCTCTCTCTCTCTCTCTCTCTCTCTGTGATAAGGGGAGATAAAGAGGGGTGGAGGGGAAGATTTGGAGAGGAGTAGAGAGAAGGGGGAGAGGGCAGAGGGACGCAGATGGTCCCAGGAGCTCTCAGGGCTCTTGGCTGCCCTCGGGCACTCCACACACACCAGAACTGACACATTCTCTAAGCTGCCGTAGAGGTGCCCTGTCCCCACTCTCGGCCTCCAACTGAAGGAGGGGTGTGTGTGTGTGTGTGTGTGTGTGTGTGTGTGTGTGTGTGTGTGTGTGTGTGTGTGTGTGTGCGTGCGTGCGTGCGTGCGTGCGTGCGTGCGTGCGTGCGTGCGTGCGTGCGTGCGTGCGTGCGTGCGTGCGTGCGTGCGTGCGTGCGTGCGTGCGTGCGTTCGTATGTGCGTGCAAGACAGAGAAAGACTGAGATAGAGAGAAAGAGAAGAACACATAGAATATCCATTTCTGTGTGTATGTGTGTGTGTGTTTGGGCGACTCCTTTTATCCCATCATACAGTTCTGACAGTGCTGCCATGACCAGACCAAAACCCCCTCACCCCAACCAGCACTGTGAGACCGCCTCCACCCCCTGGGCCATGCATATACAGTACAGTACACTCAAACACTCTTACTCTCTGTCTCTCTTGCACAGACACATATGGATGGACACACACACACACACACACACACACACACACACACACACGCCACTGGGAGCTGGTTCCTAGGCACTAAGGCGACGTGGCAGCAACATCTTTATGACAAACGCAATACACAATATGCAGAAAGCAGTGTATTAAAGAAAACAAATGATCATTATGTCCACAGGGCAGCCGTGCTCTAATACCACAGCCCGACGTGATAGATGATGCCACTGGCAGGCTTTATAGGCTGCCATAGACGGAGACCAGGAACAAAAGCTATGGAGGGGAAGGAGCACATCGGAGAGAGTAACTCTCAGACCAAATGCTGAGATAGAGGGGAATAATGGGCAGGCTATGGCTAATCGTAATCGTTTGATGTTGAAACGAGTAAAAACATTTCAAATGTATACGTATTCATGTATACATGTCGTTTGGTAATAAAGATGGATATAATGAAAGATATTGCAGACATGTCTAATAGAAAAACTCATTAACTTGATTCGTTGGGGCATGTCGTTGTGTGAGAGATAGATAAGCAATAGAAGGGTTGGATAGAAAGAGAGAGTCAGAGAAAGAGTGAGAGAGAGAGAGCGATAGAGGGAGAACGAGTGAGCGATGCTGTCCTGTGATCAAATTAGTAATTCCATGGGCTAAGCACATAACCTTTCCTTTATCAGCATTCATATCTCCCGGAGTCGACTGCTTTATTTTCTGAGGTAGGTCCAATAAAAAAAGCCTTTACGGATCCAGGCGCTCGCAGAACAATGAAAAAGACCTGGAAACTGTTAACAAGGACAATTTACTAACAATGCCGTAAATCCTGGCGTAGAGGGGCAGGTTACTGTGTGCGTTAACGGCGCAGCGGGGGTCAAAGGGCGCGGAGAGGCGCGGCGCAGCCACATTATTTACACTCGCCACCGGCCGCCGCTGACATCGTTAGCGGGAATATTTAGACGGCCGCAGCGCGGCGAGGGCCGAAGCCGGCACCCACGACCGGACCTCATCCCGTTAATGATGCTGATGATGAGGAGAGGGAGGGAGAGAGAGAGAGGGAGAGAGAGAGGGGGAGAGAGAGAGAGCATCATGGCGGAGTCACCCGGCCGTGCCAAACAGCCACGAGCTTCGCGAGCGCTGCCGTCGCCGTGGCTGCAGCGGCAGTTTATGATGATGTTCTGAGCAATTAATCAAAGTGGCGTTTATTGCTTCTGCCAGACGTATGAAATTGTTCCCTTGTCCTTTCAGCTGGGGGGCTGTGCGCTGTCATTACAGGCCACAATCACTAAAACTCATTTCCTGCTCTTGCTACAGGTCACAAATAATCTAAAAAGGTGCATGCTGCTCTCTCTCTATCTCTCTCGCTCTTGCTCTCTCTCTCTCTCTCTCTCTCTGATTATGACATAAAAGTACATTGGAAATGGCTGTGAATCATAGCAATCCTATCCCTGAGAATTTGCGTAATGCCTCCACAACAGCAGGTTTTGTTTTTACTTATTTTGGGGCTTGTTTTTGTTTTATCTGAAGGAGGGGAGGGTGACCACTCACACAATATCAAAACAAGAGGGTATACGGCTAATTTGTTTCAACCTCTTTGTGAAGTGGACACATTTTCCACTATAGCAAATTCCCCCCCCCCCCCCCCCCCCTCAATCCGTATGGGACTTGTTGTTTTCATGGCTGAAATGAGCGTGTGGTTCTAGCTGAGAGCAGGGCCATGTTTTTGCTTGTGGTGAAGCTGCCTGTTAGGACAGAAACGCTGAGATAATGCGCAATTAGGCTGGAGGAGCCCCGAGAAGGCCTGTTAAGCACACAGCACTGGGGGGAAAGAGACAAAGCATCAGACCCTCACTTTAAATACAGCACTGGGTATCAACAAGCAGAGAGAGAGGGAGAGAGAGAGAGAGAGGGAGGGAGGGAGATAAAGGGAGAGAGAGAGGAAGAGAAAGGAAGATGAAGCAATAGATAGGTGATAGATGGATAGATAGAGAAAGATACAGAGATTGATAGAGAGAGAGAGAAAGACAGAGATTGATGCAGAGATAGAATGAAAGCGATGGATTGAGGGAGAGCAAGAAAGAGAAAGAGAGATGGACAGATAAAAAGATAGATGGATAGGTGGAAAAATATACATAGAGAGGGAGAGCGCAAGAAGGAGATGGCAAGAGTAACTTATCACTCGGTCATCCGTTAACTGTGGTCCATGTTCCATGTCCAGCATTCATCTCTCTTTTCCCCCTTGTCCTCCACAACTCCCCTCCATATCCCTCTCTTCTTTCGCTGGACCACTTCAGACACCCTCAAGAGTCCGGCCCTGAGCTGGTGCTGATCTGGCCCTCATCTGGAGGACAGACGAGCTGCCATCTAGTGTTGCATTTTTCAACTCTAAGGGGGCTAGACAGTCGTGTGTATGTGTGTGTGTGCGTGTGTGTGTCTGTGTGTGTGTGTGTGTGTGTGTGTGTGTTTGTGTGTTTGTGTGTGGTGTGTATGTGGAATATCAGATGAGATACGGCAGCTATGATGTACAACACACCCACCCACACACACACACACACCCTGAACCCAAGCCCTGTGGTCAGCAACTATGAGATAACTCACAGCTGCAGGCTGATCTGGGCCAGGGGCTCTGGGGGTTGGGTTGATGTGTGTGTGTGTGTGTGTGTGTGTGTGTGTTGGGGGGTGGTGGGGGGGCAATTATTTTCAGTGGGACAGGCAGTTAGTTAGGGGAGCCATCAGTGTGGCATGTGTCCCCCCGCTGGGCCAGCCTTCGCATCCCTGTGATGGATGTCACAATCTGCGCCATCAAGCCGCGGACCCCCCGCCACTTTTAATTGCAAAAGTGGGGGTATTTGCACATGTATTACTGCATGTATGTATGTATGTGAGTGTGTGTGTGTGTGTGTGAGTGTGTGTGTGTGTGTGGGTCATTACTCCAATGCGAAATGAATTAACAGGTGAAGGTAATTGATGAGAGGCGAGCTCCTCTGGACGGTGGCCTCTTCAAAGGCCCCGGCGCACATAATTATGGCGTAATAAATGTGCAGACGCGCAGCAGTGGGGGGCAGCATTAGACAGGCTGAGAGCCCATTGTCAGCCCCGCAGATAAATGTGCCATTTTCAGCAGTAATATATACTAATCAACATCCAGAGAGAGGCACGGCGTAATTAGAACCACAATGCGTGTAATTAAAAAAAGAGAGCAAAAGAAGACGACGAGATGCATTTCGTTTTCATTAATATTTTGCATTGATTGCATTGCCTTTGTTTTGCTGGGGGTTTTTTTTAGGGGGGGGGGGGGGTTGTTGTTTTTGTCCGTCCCCTCTGCTTTCATGACGACAACCTAAGCCACTCGGGTAAACAAGGAGGGTTGTGCGCCACAGGGCTGTTATTTTGCTCCTGAGGGATGGGTAGAGATGCTTGTGGCCCATGTAAGGAGTGTGCTTTGTGTGTGTGTGTGTGTGTGTGTGTGTGTGTTGAGGAACCTGGGTGGTCCATGCCTAAGAACTCAACTCCACAGGGGTGGCAGAGGATTAACATCTTGCCCGCAACACATACACAGAACCATCCCCCCACCACCACCCTCACCCCACACATACACACACACACACACACACACACACGCACACACACACACACACACACACACACACACACACACACACACACTCGCACACACTCATTTGAGCAGCCTGCTCAACCACAATGGCAATAACACAGTCAGCAGTACAGAGCAAATAAATACAAACTACAGGAATAGAGAGAGAGAGAGGAGGGGTGAGGAGAGGGCAGGAGAGAGGGAAGGGGGGGTGGAGAATGGAGAAAGCAATAAGACACACAGGGAAGCCTTACCATTCACTGAGCAGCGTGTCTAGGAGGGGCAGAAATAAAATAAGCACACAGCGCCTTAAGCAAACATAAATTAGTCCAAATTATTTAGTAACCCAAGATAATAATTACCACTGGCCAGCCTCACAAGGCTTGACCTGGAAGGAGACCAGACACAACAGAGTCGGCTGAGGATGTGGTTGGAGCCAACGTCTGCCATGGGGTTCTTTAGGAGAAAGAAAAGATCGACAGAGAGAAAGAAAGAAAGCGAGAGAAAGAAGGAAGTTGAAAAGCCCTGTAATTACAAACTTACATCTTTCTGATTTGCTTTCACGTTTAATTTTAGAGTCAATGGGAAGAGCCAAGGTAAACCCTGGCGAGCTAATTGGCGATTGATGTTTCCATCACGGCGGCGGCCTAATGCCTTAAAGATGTGCCGGTCTGGAAATGGCTTTGGACGAACCGAGCAGAACCTGGTGAGGCGGCAGGCAACGGTGCCGGAGGTTCCATGAGCGTGACTGCTCCAGATGAGGGAAAAGTCATTAACCTGGGCTTTCTCCTGGGCAACCCTCCTCTTCCTGTCTGGGTACCTCTGTGTGTGTGAAATGTGCTATAGAAATAAAGCTGCTTTGCCTTGACTGAGTCCTGAGCGCTATCTGCTAGCCTTGAGTTGGGGGTGCATGGTTGGGGTGAGGGAGACAACAGAAGGCCCCACTCTCCTTGGAACTCTCCCCCCTGAAAGTCGCTTTGGATAGAAGTGCTAGGATGTGAAAAAGTAGTATAGTATAGTATAAGTATAGTATAGCAGGGAGAGAAGTGGGCAGTAGCAAGAGCCGTGGCTAATGTCAACAGGGCATTGGTCACACAGGGGCACCTGGTGTGTTTCCACCAATCCAGCTCACTTCCTGTGACACTGTGTATGTGTGTGTGTACTTGAGAGTATGTTTGTTTACATGTATGTGTGTGTGTTTACCCTATGAGTGTGTTAATGTAAGTATGAGTGGGTTTGTGTGTGTGTATGTGTATGAGAGTGTGTATGTATGTGTGTTTGTATCATCTCGACGCTTGTGGAATGCCTGCAGATAACTCGAGTATTATTTCTGTCTCCGTGGTTTCAGCACAGAAGCAGGAGTTTCTCACCGCACGCTCGAGTGTAAAGTCGGGTTGCCATCGATGAAAAATGGCTTTGCGGACGGCTTCGTTCAGATGCGCGGGCTTTTCCATCCAGCACTATAAAGGGATCTGAATTTACATTTGGATTCCTGGGTCGACCAAAGACAAACGCCCTGCCACTACTGCTGAACCCTGACTGACAGGCCGGTGTTTCATAAAGCCCCGCAATCTCGATAATTATAATCCAGTTTGACATGTATATATTTAGACATTCTTTCTCTCTCCACACACACACATAGAAACACACACACAGAAACACACACATGATGGGGCCTCGGGCTAGGCATGCTTTAATTAGCATTAATAACTCAAAAAAAAAGTTTTAACAATTCAGATGTGGGAGTAGGCCTTTGTTTTCTGTGACGAGGCGTGCGTAATTAGAAGTCATCCGGGCATTAGCATAGCCGCGCACAAATGACAGGTTGCATCGCTGTGCGCGGGCCGGATGCCTCTGTTGAGTGAGATCCCACATGAATTCATGAATATGTCTCCGTAATTATCCCCAATTTTGCAAATGATCCACTTAAATATTTATATTCCCCTTCACTCTGCGCGGTTCTCATCCGCGCGCACACACACACGTGCGGACGGCGCTCTGTCACCGAGAACAATGCGCTAGCCCACGGCGCCGTTGCGTAACCCCAGAGAGGAGCCTGTCAGTGGAGGTTTATCTGGGTTCACGCGGAGTCCACTGGAGACTTAGCATGGAGGCAGGTAATCAGATAACTATGTGAAGTCTTACTGCGGGCCAGATTCACTCTTCAACATACCTCGTCTTCATCGAGAGGAAAGGAAAACAAACAGCGTGAAATTTCAATTTCAGCGGTTGAGTATAGTGGGGTTCCGCTTGTGTCTTAGACGTCAAAGTTTACAATTAGATAGACTTCAGGGATCTTTCCAATGGGCTGACCCGGTTGGCCTGTGGACTGCAGGATGAGAAGGAAGAGAGGGAAGTGGAAGTGGGGATGCCCACCACCACAGTGTCTGTGATGGCTATTGTCTCCTGGTCACCGAGTGGAAAAGAGGCCCGGTGATTTCCACTGTTTTTCTGTCCAGCCATGCGTCCAAGTCTGTGGCACGCTGAGTCAACTTTCAAATGTCGCTGATTCTGAGGCATGAACTTGATACCACATGGACAAGGGTTAGGGTGTGGGTGTGTGCTTGTGTGTTTAGTTTTGAAATAACATCCGTTTGCTTTCTCTCTCTCTCTCTCTCTTTCTCTTCCTGAGTATGTGTGTGTTCTGTTATTGTGTGTTTGAGTTTGTGTGTGAATGCATGCGTCCTTTACAAACCCGTTTCTAAAAAAGTTAAGATGCTGTGTAAAATGCAAATAAAAGCAGAATGCAATGATATGCAAATCATGTAAAGCCACATTTATTCATATTGTCATTGTTTTTTGGAAAATATATGTTCATTTTGAATTTGATGCCAGCAACACATCTCAAAAAAGTTGGGACAGGGGCATGTTACCACTGTGTTGCATCACCTCATCTTTAAACAACAGTCTTTAAACGTTTGGGGACTGAGGAGACCACTTGCTGGAGTTTTGTGAATAAAATGTTGTCCCATTCTAGCCTGTTATAGGATTTCAGCAGCTCAGCAGTCTAGGGACTTAGTAACCGTGTTTTTTTCACTCCTTGATGCACCCAATGTGCCGGATTTGGACATCAGATGTACCATTCCAGCACCTGGGCTCCTCCACACTGTTGTGTACAGAATGCAGTTTCAAGGTCTTCCCTGAAAAGGACAATGTCTGAATGACAACATGAACCATTCAAAGCCTGTACACATCATTCAGCATGAATTACCTTTCCAAATATGCAAACTGCCCATACTATATGCACTAATACCCATATCATCATAGATGCTGGCTTCCACATTTTGAACTGTGCACAAATAACAAGTTGGATGGTCCTTCTTCTCTTTAGCCCAGAGGATGCTTATGATTAAAAAAAAAAAACAACAACAACAGGAGGACAGGTTTTCTCCTGGCCTTAGTCCATCTTAAATGGGCCCAGATAAGACGGTAGCATTTATAGGATTGTGTCCAAACGGTAAAGTTTTGACTAGCATCTGTGATGAATGGAGTATCAAACTGTTCATAGACAGTGGTTACCGGATATTTTCCTGAGCCCATACAATGATTTCTCTGGATTATGGATATTTTATGTACTATAGATGATGAAACCCCACAAATTCTTCGCAATTTCACATTGAGGACCATTATAATTGTTATATCATTGCATAACTTTCACAGAGTGATGAATACCTCCAACTTAACCTCCCTAGGATGTTCTTTTTATACCCAATCTTGGTGCCAGTGGGCCTAATTAGTAGTGAAATGTTCCTCCTTGCATTTTCTTTGGAATTACACAACTTTTCCAGCCCTTTGGTGCCCATGTCCCAAGCTTTCTGAGACATGTTATTGGCATCAAATTCAAAATGAGCATATCATTTTCATGAAATAGTCAAATTAGTCCATTTCAACATTCTATTTGATGCATACGTCCTTTTTGCAACTAAATATGGGTTTACCATATTTGCAGATTATCACATTCTGTTTTATTTACATTTTACACAGCTTCTCAACTGTTTTGGAAGCAGGGTTGTATGACTTCTCATGTGAATGTGTGCCTATGCACATGTAGGTATGTTATCATGCATATTTGTTTGTGTGTGTGTGTGTGAGTGCTTTCATGTATGAGCTCATCTCCGAGCTTGTGTTGGTGTGTGGCGAGTGGCGACTGATTCAAAGCTTCTGGTGCTTGTTGTACGTGGCCAGTCCATTCTTGCGTACATCCCATTACATATATGAAAAAAAAAATCAAACATTCTTCATGGCATGAGCAAAGCAACAAGTACATGCCAGATGCTCTCTCCCCCCAACTTAATTGCTCGATATTTTTGATGTCAGGCAATTATAATACCTTCAAAGCACTCTGGATTGATTGTTTTGATCTATTAAAAAGCAGGCTGGCGAGGCGAGGCGAGCGAGTGAGCGCGCTCAGTGCGAGCGCGGCTGTGGTAATGTAATGCCTATTGAAATGAAGCCCGGCGTCTGCGTCGTCTCTCCTCGGCAGTGGCTTTTCAGCCTGGAGAGGAATGCAAATGTGGTCATAGTCGAGTGGTTGAGACATCAGCAGGTTAATGGGGGTCTGAATATTGCTGTCCAAAGTGATGTTATCCCTGAAAGACTAAATCAATCATAAATACAACTGAGGAGGGGAGAGAGAGAGAGAGAGGGAGGGAGAGAGAGAGAGAAGCCTGGCCTCGCCTTGCCTTCTAAGCCAATTAAAATGGGAGCAGGACTACATAAAAGCACCCGTGCCACAGCCGCTTGTGCCGCCGTGATTGTTTTCTTGTTTGCCATGTTGGAAGGCAACATTTGATGTTTGTATGCAAGTGATTGTGCGTGTGTGTGTGTGTGTGTGTCTGTGACAGGGAGAGAGAGAGAGAGAGAGAGAGAGAGAGAATGAAAGAGAGTGTGTGTGTGTGCATGTGTGTCTATGTATGAGCATTAATATTTAAATGACTAATAGTGTTTCTGAAGGACTGAAATCAGTGCACAGGAGACGCAGTGGTCCAAAAGTCTCAAATGGCTTTTCATGCAAATGAAGACCCTCGGCTCACTTGACTCAGTTCATTTGGCTGCATTAACATTCAAATGCGTTAAAGTTACCCTCCTAGGCCACTGAAGTGACAACTTCACTGCATTTGCGGCTCCTGAAGTTGGGTGTGTGTGCAATTGTAATGGCAACAGGATGTCTGCTGGAGGCAGTTTGACTTGAGTACTTGTTCATTGTTTGTTTGAATATACTACAACGTTGACAAATGGATGGTATTTATTTTCTCTGTCTCTAAATCATAAGCAGTGGCCTTTTGAGACCTTTCTGCAAGCTATAGTACTTCATATATCAAATGAGATCCCATAAACAGTTTCAACTGAGAAATCATGCTTATGATTAAGAAGCTAATGTGTTCTGAAGACACACTCTCAGAATGGCACATGAAACACCAGGGGTGTATTTGCATCTTGGAGATTGTTCTCTGTTGGGGAAGTGGGTGCCGTCCTGATATGGTATGGGACCAAGTACAGCGGGTGTGCAACTTTTACAGCTCCAGGTCCGTCTCATAGGGAACTATCTCCTTGGAAGTGGGGATCACCTGTCATAGGCCTGTCGTACGCCATATGCATAACCATGTCATAACCGTGTTGTGGCAGGTGCCAAAGCTGTCGCAGAGGTTCGGTGACAGATTATTTCTAGTGGCATGACAGAGTGACATATGTATCTATCCTGACAGATATCATACTGATGCTTCATACAGTTCAAGTGTGGGGGAGTAGGCCTTTGTTTCCTGTGACGAGCCATGCATAATTAGGACAGCCATCACACTGAGGGTTCATTATCATGATGCAGCTCATTAAAATGTGACAGACTGTTGAAGCATAAAATGTTAAAATAGCTGTTGTAACAGTCACCAGTAATTGTAACAGAACACTGCTTTGTCAAGACATTACATGCCTTGATGATTAATGAGGGATATGGCATCTTCTATGTTTGTAATATGATTCTATTAGTCTTCTGCTCAAAAAGAAAGCTACAGTATTGTGACTTCTAAGATGTCTGTCACTCATATCTGGCCCTGTCTAGTACTGTACAGTGGAGTTTTACAGTCACATTATGTCTCCAGGAACCCATTTGCCAAAGCACTCCTTGAAACAGAAACACACACACACACACACACGCGCGCGCGCGCGCACGCCCGCGCACACACACACACACACACTAGCACACACACACACGCACACACACACGCACACACACACACACACGCACACACACACACGCACACACACACACACACACACACACACACACACACACACACACACACAGCGAGGCCTCCCATTTCACTGGGGATTAATGCAGCACTGCCTAAAGCTCTGTAGTCTGGCACACCTCTTGAATTTTTACGGCTGGCTTAAACATTTCTTTCATTTATAGCTCATTTGGTGGTCAAAGCTGCTGTGATGAGGAGAGAGGGGGGGGGGGGGGGGGGGTGAGAGATGGGCCGCAGCGCCGCCTTGTTTGCATATGTAAAAATTAAGAAGAGAAGTAATTAGGAGTGCGTGCGGATTCACCCGACCCAGGTAAAAGAGCAATCACTCACACTGGGGGAATTTGGGCACTGGCCTATCTCCCTCCATCACCAGCACAGTAAAACTCATGGACTATATCTTGATTGAGTCCCCCCACCCCACCCCCACCCCCCAGCCTTCTTTCTGTGTCCTGGAAATCCTTGTGTGGAGTGCGAGTGTTAATTGAGTTGGACAGCATCCGCTTCCCAAATCCTATGGCTATGTTAAACGCCCCCCATTTTCATCTTCATTTCCAATTCTACACGGATGAAGAGAAGAAAAAAAAACAATTAATTACATTATGCTGAAGATGGAGCGGAGAGAAATGGAAAAGTTCACTCACTATTGTGATTCCGTTCTTTCTGGAGGGCACATAACCAACAGATTGTAGATGAATTCAAGAGGGGAGTCACCACATTTTACAGCCTTGGAGCCATCGCAGTGGGCCGGTGCCAAGCCCACATCAATATTTGGTCACTTGCACAGAGTAATAACACGCTTCATTTCAAGCCGTTGCAGCATAAATTTGTAATAAAGACATAAATGGGGGAAAAAATGAAATAAATGACAAACATGGAAAATGTTTTGTGTACGCCACAAAGCGACTGGCAGCAGGCAAGGTAAATCCTGCATCTGAACATTGCTGGCTGTACGTGGCATCAAAGTGAGGGCTGAGAGTGGCGGAGGAACAGCTTGTATCTACAGGCGAGCTGCGTCTCTGTTGTTTGTGCTTGTGTTGTGTTTTTTTTTTTTTCGCTATCAGAGTTTTTTGGTCACGAGCACTTTGAGAGAGGTGCACCGTCACATCTTCAAAGTCTCGATTTAAGTGACGGCGACGGCCGCCCCGGGAGGATCCGGAACAAAAGAGTTTTAGTCAACATCCATCTCGGTTTTGACACGTGAACAAACACGCCGCTGTTTGTCGCCGGGATTAGACCCATCAAAGACAACAGTGACCATAAAATGAAACGCTAGATGAACTTTCCCGAGCAGAAGAGAGCAAAAGCGGGAGCATACACACACATAACGCAGACGGGAGAGGAGAAGAAGAAGAGAAAAAAAAAAAACAACACAAAAAAATCTAAACGCAAATGCTGCTATCTTCTCAGATGCTGGAGGAGAAACACAATATGATATGATAAAAAAAAAGTGAGAGGAGGGAGCGGAACGGCGGCGTCGTCGACTGCTCTTTCAATGAGAAATCTAAAAGGTAATTTCACGGATAAAAAAGAGCCTAATGCAAGGCGGTAATGTAGCAGCCATGGAACAAAGGCAAACTTTCATCTCTTTAAGCTTGGCTGGAGAAAACCTTTGATGCTTTGAAAATGATAATAAAAAAATCCCAGCCTCAGCAGTGGAACACAATGCGGACCCCCTAGCACTTAATACACTCATACGGGCCATCAGCGTGGGGGAAAGAACCCCAAATGGTGACACTTAGGCTTCCCAAATTACACTCCGAACAAACACAAAGGTACAGCTAAGAAAGAGTCTCATTATATCCAAGATTAGGTCAAAAATTTTGAACACTAAGAGATGGAATTTATGTTAAAAATACTATTTTATATATAGCAATATTAGAATATTATCATTACTCCAAAGACAGATTGTGTGTGTGTGTGTGTGTGTGAGAGAGAGAGAGAGGCTGCAAGATGAATGGAGATTGAAAGAGAGAGAGAGAGAGAGAGAGAGAGAGATGTTTCTCAGATTGCTTGGAGTGCAATGAAGAAGATAAAAATAGTGGAAATTAAGTTCTATATCTCAACAATACCTCTTCAAATCCCAGCGAGGTATGGACAATTGGCATGGAGACATTTTGTCCCTCCCTAGTCTTTCAAATTGTGAAATTAGGCCCAATAAATGATATGGATAGAAGGTCTGACATTTAAGGGACAATGTGTCCTCTCGTGACAGACACTCGTTCGATCTGTGCTGGCCAGCCGATCAGGAAACTCCACTGGCTCACTAAGTGCATTCCCCCGTGACCCCGGTGACCTGGGCCAACACTGAAATAACCCATTAGCCATCTAATGTGTTTATCCACCGAGTCTGTGCGCCCCGATGTCTCTTTTCTCTCCTCGCGCGCTCTCGGGGAAACACAATTTCACTTTAGATTCCTCATTACTCACCCCATTTCCTCTCGCCCCATCTGTCTGTCTGCTGTGGCCACCGAGCTCCAGGTCTCCGCGGCGCGGCTGCGGCTGACTCGCGGCGGGCTAAAACAGGCCACGGATCGAGATGTTTCGGAGGGACAAAGGACAAACGTCACACAAAAGGAGGCACTCCAGGTAAGGGATGAGAGAGTCACTCGGAAAACGTCAGAGTCAGAACTGCTGCCAAGTTTCTTGCGAGAGAAATGGATTTACAACAGGGCTCAAAAAAAAAAAAAAGAAAATTTTTCATGGCACCAGTGTCAGGGAATTGTAATCATGTTCCAGAAAAATCTTTTGCCGTCGTGCTGTGACTAATTGTAAATGGTTAGCATTGGAATTTTAGCAAGACAGCATGTACTTATCATGAAGATTAATGAATTAATACTTTCCACTTCAGCTAAATTTGCTGGAGGAGGTTTGGAGTTAGAAAGTCAAGTAAATTAAGTAAAGCAGAAAGCAAAGAAAGAAGATTTGACTGTGACTTGCGCTTCTAATGTTCAAATTCAGTGTGTCACGTGAGAGAAGACAGAGGCCCCTCTATTTTCCAGTCAAGGACATTATCCAGCCCTGCAACTGGTCATCATCATTTCCCCATTAATGTATTCAGTGCAATTTTGATGTTGAGGGATACTTTGCATGGCTATATAAAAAGGACACAATGAAAAGGCCAGAGAGGCCATTCAGCTCAAAGCGAGGCAGCCTATAGGATGAAAGGCTGCTCACAAGTGAACTGATAAATACTGGGCCATAAAGACATGAAACATAACCTGGAGTGGCTTTTTCTATTATCAACAAGTGAGACTCAACCAGTCTTGCTCCTTATACCGCAAAGTTTTCTTATTTTGTATTTTTCATTTCAACAGCCATTCCAAGGTCAAATCCACTCTATTCATAAGGTACATGTGCCACTTCTAAAAGAAGACCTTGCAAAATCACCAATGGAAAATAGGGGGCAGACGGTTTGGTTAGCAAGCTGTTAACGTCGTAAATTCAATTTTAGCATGGCATGAAGAGGATTTGTTAAAATGGCGTCGAGATGAAGAAAAACTAGGTTAGGCTCATTGGAAAAGCAGTTTGGTCATACTTTCAAAAGACAACTAAGATGGAGGCCTTCAACAATGCTACACCGAGAGTGAGATTTGAAGTAGGCCACGAGTCTTTAAAAAAAAAAAAAAAAAAAAAAAAATCAAATGTCTTTTGAAGACTAAAGTGAGTCGTTCAGAAGATTTATCCTTCTCTTTACAGGTCTCTAGAGGGGACATACTGTATAAGCCCTTGTGGTAACCAGGTAACGATCTTCCTCAGAAAGTAATTGCACGTTTGAAGAGCAGGAACTTAGGCGATCAGGCCTTTAAAAGAAACCACACCAAGTTTCCCCGCTGCCTAACTTTTCTCCAGTAGATTTAGATTTGATTTTTTTATTCTCTTATGAGAGAGACTGAGATTAATGTTTAAATATTCATCAGCGCAGCTGCAGGTGCTATTCCCCCTCAGTCATTTATACTTTTATTGATGCCTGACTTTGCTGGGATCATCAGAATACACGATGGCCCGTAATGTATTTGGTTTGAGGGAGACAGACAGAGAATTTCTTCTGGTGAGAGGGGGACTAGAGGGAGGGAAGTAAAGATACGCATAAAGAAATTCATTATTTCACTTTAAAATGTTATTTCACTTAATCCAGTGTAGTCACTTCACCAAAAAAAAAAAAAGATTATTGCAAAGCAAGAGCCAGGATGTTATTCACATTCCTTTTGAACAGTTTTTATTTTTTCCCGATGATTATTTTTGGAGGATGCTGGTTATGAGGCCGCACCACTGCTGCAGTCTGCGCTCCTACAACACGCCGGCTTCTCGTCTTGTTCGTGAAAGCCCGACTGCGGAGGAAATGCGAGAGCACGAAGAGAGTGCATTCATGAGGTTGGAGGCCCTCACTGCCCAATTATGCTCCAGGCCTGGCGTAAGGACAGCCAACTCGCCAATGCGCCAACACCACATGACCTCAGCGGAGGCTCCTGTGCCCTGGCGGCTGGCTGGAAGCATCTAGAAGGCGATGCTAATGTGGCCCATGATGCAGTGTGTAGCAAAGAGCAGACAGGGCAGCAGTCTCTCACAACAACTACGCAGGTTGCATATGTGTGTGCATGTGTGTGTCTGTATATATATGTGTGAGAGAGAGAATAGGAGAAAAAGAGTGTGTGTGGAATGGTGATTCAGTGTGAGAAATGATACCCCGCCAGTGTGTGTGCGTGTATATGTGTGTGTGTGTGTGTGTGTGTGTGTGTGTGTGTGTGTGTGTGTGTTTGGGGGGGTCTCCAGGCCAAGTTTGAATCCGACTGCCCTGCACATGAACTGGCTGTTATACTGTAAATAAGGTCTTGGTGGGTCTGCTACCGCCCGCCAATACCACTCTCTCTCTCACTCACTCTCTCTCTCTCCTTCTTCAGTGATTTCCCCTCTGCCATGTCTGTCCGGCTGACACAAACTAACCCCTATTAATTGGCCGAGAGGTGAGGACCAGCCGGAGTTGGCTGCCTCCAGTCCGGTGTTGAACATGATCCATTATTTATTATTCGCATGTGCTGCCCAGATCTCTCAGAGTGTCCACCACCTCCTCCTCCACCGCCTCCTCCACCTCCTCCTCCTCCTCCGCCTCTGCTGCGCCCGGCCTGGAGGTTAATGAGGTCAGATTAGCATCCTCCTCGTCGGCCCGGACGCAGGGAGTGTTGATGGAAATTAGATTAGGCCGCCTCTCCAGATTAAGCACATTCACTCAAATCTGAGCTGTTTTTTTTGCCAGGTACTCTCTAACACCATGTAATGGCGTCTTCAGCGCACTCATAATGGGGCTCCTATTACCGGCTACATTAAAAAAAATCAAATAAAACAATGTTCTTTGGGCGAAAAAGTAAGACACACTCTCAAAATGCATCACCAGAGTCCCAAAGGTCGTCTGTTTAAGACATTAAGGTAATTTAACAATTGCACACTCTAAGTGGGAAGTCTGATGGATGCTCTTTTCCTGTCTCATTCCATGATGGCTAATATTTTTATAGTCTTTCTGTGTGGGCCCAGACCATTAAAGAGTTGGAATGTAAGAAAATTGTGTGTCAATTTGACAGTTATTTCTCACTAAATGTTGTAGCACTTACTGTCGTTTAGGAGTGATCAATACTTAATAAATTAGGATTTTCACCTCAGTTTAAGGCCCAAATGCTCACCTCCTCGCCCGTCCCTGGAGGATTCCAGCCTGATGGAAGTGTCTCTTGCTATCTCATGCTCTCTCTCCCTTTCTCTCTCTCTCTAATTTATGAAAAGTGAGGAGCTCTTTGGTAGAGAACTCTGGAAGTGCTTGGTCTTTCTGGAAATTGCTTTTGGTAAATTCACTTGGTCTGAAACAGAACTCACCCTCCACTTTCATTAAACAACGTGGTTAGAGTATGTGGCAAAGGAAGGGAAGAACGAGGAAGAGAGAGAGCAAGAAAGCAGATGAGTGAGAGAAAGAGAGAGAAAGGAAGAAAAAAGAGAAGAAAAAAAAATCCATACAGGAAAAAGGCAAAATGGCTTGATGCACGAGTGTTGTTTACAGGCTGTCTCCGAGCATGATAATGCTGTGATGATTGCAGCGTGTCTAGGATGATCCCACTTACCATATTGAATTATCAGGCTGTACGTCAATGCTCTCCTCTCTCTCCTCCCCACCGATCCCCACTCCCATCCACATCAAATCTGATTAAATACATTTGTTAAAAGATGTAATGATTGCCTAACCATACTTTCACTCGCAGTCCATTCATTACGCTCACTAAAAATGCCATCATACACTTCTTGGGAAAAGGTTATGCAGATTGATAGAATTAATTGCACTGCTGCTGCAGAAATGACAGGAGCACAATTAGATTTTCACCATGACATTTCTCCCAGTGTCTGTTAGTGGGATAGCATTTTAATTTGTAACCGAACATGATAATATGCGGGCAGCGGGCAAAGGCCAGCAAAACATTGTTGATATTGATTAAAAGAGCCTCATCTTCAAATGGATATGTCATCCATCTTGACCAATGGCAATTTGAAGCGGCTGTGTGTAGGATATTCGGACTAAAATAATTACTGCCGATCGCTTTTGCATTTTGATATTTTGCGAAATGTAATTTTAAAAAGAAATAGGATTGGACTGGTTGCCGCCCTCCCGGTGACAGAGGCGCATTTAATGCAAGACCGTGCAGCGCAGCTCCGCAAGGCCACGCAGAGGGATGGGAGCACGGTCTGGACTGTGGGAAGTGGGAGTGACCAGCTGGACACATACCTTGTCCCTGCTCTGCTGTACTTTGTGACTTGTGTTTGTGCAGAAGTGTAAACAGAGAGTGTTTGGCTGAGAGATGCTGACTGTGCGGTACGGTGTGTACACACAGCACCGGTGCCTGAGTCTGCCATTCTGGATGTGTCTTCTCATGAACGTCCATTCGTTTTGACAAAGGGCTTCAGCAAGGCTCGCAAAGAAGGTTACAGTGAGTTAGACAAGATGTCCATCAAAGTCAATCTGCTCTCCCAGCCTGTACCCAGTTTTATTTATCTATTTATTTATTTATGTATTTATTTATCATATTCAGGCTCCAAACTCAGAGCTGATCATCAACACCACCTCCTGGCTATCCTTTCTGTCAAAATGTTGGATGCTCTCTGAGATGATCTCCCAGCCAGCGCAAACGCCCTCCCCATCCCTAGGCCCCCTCCAGTGGCCCAGATTAAGTCCGAGATCAGCTCGTCTGTAATATGGAGAAAGTGTGAAGTTTTAATAGAATCTCTTTAAAATACATATGGCGGTCGCACCAACTGACAAAAAAAAAAAGTGCCAAGTAGTCATATCCAATCATAACCTCGGCTGAAGGTCAAGGTTCATGATTTTCATCTCCACACCATTTCCAAGCAATCACAACCCCTCTCTGTCATAAGACTGTGCAAATAATGTGGCTGTCTCCTCTTTTTTTCCCCCCCAAAAAAAGAAAGAAAGAGAAAAGAAAACCTTATGTTCCGCAGGATAAAAAGTGTTCAAATTACCAACTGAGAGGAGAGAGAGAGAGAGAGAGAGAGAGAGAGAGTGAGATGAGGGGGGAAAAATAACGGCAATTTGCACTCATTTTCACCTTTTTGTTGTGAGTGTTGCTCGGGCCTGGGATTGGTGCAAGCAGCGATGGGCGAGTGTCTCCCCGGGGGGGCGGGCAGGACAATGGGCAGAGGGGCGCTGTGGGGGCCCAGTGTGCCACACCTGCAGGGGAATAAATAACACGCTTCTCCAGGCAGACCCCCCCCCCACACACACACACACACATACCCCCCCTCCTGTCCCCGCCTTGGCTACTGCCTCTGCTGCCTGCTGGCTCCCGCCAGCCAGCCTGCGTCAAATTCATCACCTTTGTCTGCAAAACAAGAGAGAGAGAGAGAGAGAGTGAGAGAGAGAGAGAGAGTGAGAGAGAGAGAGAGAGATGGGGAGGGGGCAGAGAAATAGAAATTGCTTTTGAGGAGAGGTAGAGGAAATATTTCAGACGTCACATGGATGTACAATAACCTTGTATGTGAGAGGGTGTGTGTGTGCTGTTTTTTGTTTCTTTTGGGGTGTGCTGGTACACACACACACCTCAAACTCACACTCTCTCTCTCTCTCACTCTCACACACACACACACACACACACAGAGAGAAAGACACAGACACACACAGACAAGCACATTGCTGAAACACAACGCACAAACATGTTACTTCTAAAGGTTTGTCATAGCTGAAGGGGTTAAGTCATACACATACACACACATGCAGCGGCGATTGGGATTTGACGTCGATAAACGGGGCTTTTATCGTTGTGCTTTAAAATGAAGTTGATGCAGAGGTTTCCCAAAGGTCTCGTTGCCCGCTGATTGAGAGCGAGATAGGACCTCATGAATTCATGTAGGAATCCGTCTCCCGTGATTATCACACGGGAGTCAGGAGTTGGCGTTTTATGTGTGGGAGACAGTCAATTAAAATTTGAAGCGGGCTAAAGAGAAGTGATTATGAGCTGACCTTTACAGTGCATTAAAAAGTCCAGCAGCACAGAGCAACCTCTCCTGGCTCTCTCTCTCCACACAGCCTGCCTCCCTGGCAGCCTCTCTCTGCCTACCATCACAGGGATGAGTCCTCTCCCACGAGCCAAATGAATTCACATGAATAAAGCCTCCTGCTGGGCACAGGGGCATCCCGCCGCATGGATCACAGACTGATATCAACCGAGACTGGCACGCCAGCACCGGGATTTATGGGCCAACCACACTAAGAATGGCCTGGAGAAAGAGACAGACAGAGAGAGAGAGAGAGAGAGAGAGAGAGAGAGAGAGAGAGAGAGAGAGAGAGAGAGAGAGAGAGAGAGAGAGAGAGAGAGAGAGAGAGAGAGAGAGGGTGGGTGGGCTGGGGTCACTTATAGTAGTATTTTTTTTTACCACTGAAATAATACCAAATCAATCAGAAATACAGTGTATATGTTGTAAGTGACTGGTTCAGTATAGCTAGTCTGTTTAGCGTGCACATCGTCAATTGGAATTGAGAAATGGTTCTGGAAATGGTTCATTGACTTACGACTTCCAGCAGGGACTTAACTAGCAGTGAAATTAACTTAAATTGGTGTAAACTCTTACCAAATCGTTTTAGAAGTGCAGCAATCTTGTAAAAAAAAGGTAGTTTACTCAGTTCCAAAGAAATACACATCCATGTCAGATTAGCGATTGTAGCCTACTTGCGCATTCTAGGGACATTGCAAATGGGCTTCATTGGCCTCTTGGCCAGACGGACCGGCAGATCAAATCCCAAACTTGCCGAAGGTTCCTATGGGTATTCCCATGCTATAGTGTAGCAGGAAGTGACAGAATGTGATAAATCTATACACAAAATGACAGAGGCACATTATCAGCAAACATCCATCCTGTGTCTCACTGGCAATGCTGTGTTTGCTAATGTGGGTAGCTATATAACTTCAAATGGCAAACTAACCATTGAAAAACCCTTAAGCAACTAATGTATGTGGCTAAAACGCGTCCTTGTCCTGGTTTTAGAAGCAATACCACAGGCCTTCTTCAGTTAAGTGTAAGGAGTATCGGCTATTATGGGTGCAAGTAAGGGTGACACATGGCCAGAGACATTGTATGTTCTGCAACATACAAAGACCTTTCTTGACATGTGTAAACATGTTCTTGTTCTGAAAAATGAAGGCCATTCCATGGCCAAGAAACTGAAGATCCCATACAATGCTGTGCATCACTCTCTTCACAGAGGAGCGGAAACTGGCTTCAAGCTGAATAGAAAGAGGAGTGGGAGGTCCTAGTGCACAACTGAACATGAGGACACATACAGAGCGTGTACTTTGAGAAGCAGCTGCCCAACACGTCACCACCTGGATGCTTTGTTAAGTGAGTGGCCTCTGAACACCAGTGTCAACATAATCAGAAGAGCTGACCTTCTAGGCAAAGGTGTGAAGAAAAAGCCCATCTCAGACTGGCAAATAAAAAAGATTAAGATGGGAAAAATAACACAGAAAGAGAACAGAGACAAAAGTGTTATGGACAGACACATCTGAGCTCTTAAGATCACAAAAAAGGAACATTCATCTGACAAATGCAGGTGGCACTTGATTGGAACCAGTTTCCGCAAACATGAGCAGAGTTCCAAACTGTACAAGAACCGTGTAGGGAAGCAGCAGCCAGTTGGTATTCTGTCTAAGGGAACAGAGAGGACATTTGTATGTGACAGCAGACTTTTGAGGAGACATATAGAGAGAGAAATGATGAAGACCTTTCCAGCTTTATGCTGTTAGTGTGTTTTGTTATTTGCTGCTGGACTTGACTACTGTGGTAAGTGGTGAGACTGGGGAGAGAGGCGAAGGGAAACAATAGGGTGGACTACCAGTGAGCTTGGACTACAGCTGTTTGGGTGAAAGAATGACCGAGCAAAACATTTCATACAATGGTGCGGTCATGCCAAGAGAGACACTTTTTTTTTTTTTTAAAGGTTATTTTTTGGGCTTTTAATGCCTTTAATTGGACAGGACAGTAGAGAGAATGACAGGAAGTGAGTGGGAGAGAGAGCTGGGGTGGGATCCGGAAAGGACCACGGGGCGGGAATCGAACCCGGGTCGCCGGTGTGCGGTGCAGGTGCCCCAGCCTGTTGCGCCACGGCTGGGGCCAAGAGAGACACTTTTGAACGTGTGTCTGAATTGAAGATAAAGGGAGAGAGATAGGGTGCGATTGGAGCTGGTACAATCTTTATTTGTTTGTTTGTTTGTTCGGCCAATTGGCACAAACATGAGAAAATACTCCAGTTAATGTAGAACTGCTGAAAGAATGTGGTCATATGCGGCCCAGACCACCTCTGAATGAAGTCTAGGGAATCGGCTCTTAAATGAATTCACACCTGTATTTAAAGGTGTCAACTTGCTATCTGATTGGGGACCTCCGATCGGGATGCCAACTGAAAACACACCTGGGGAGAGAGAGAGAGAAAGCAAGGAGGCAGATGGACAGATACAGGGAGGGTGAGTAGCAGCTAGACAGACACAGAGAGAGAAAGCAAGATAGAGGCACTAAGAGAGAGTGAGTTAGAGAGAGAGTGAGAGGGAGAGTGTGTGTGCTACTTGGAAAGACGAAATTACAGTGAAGCTTTAATTCCTTCTTAAGCCTTTTTGGCTGGGGGTGCACCTCTGGGAGATTAAGGCGTTAAGCCTCAGGTCTGTCTCTTTTGTTTTGGACCAGGCCTTAGATTAGCTCATCTCCACTGAGTGCTGTTCTGACAAGATTTGCACAATGACCCCCCCTTCAACATCACCCCCCTTACCATGGCAGGGCCGCATTACTTCTGAGACAGGGTCAAATACAAAAAGGCTACACACACACACACACACACACACACACACACACACACACATGCACAGACACAAACTGGCATACAAAAATACATGCATACAGTACACACACACCAATGCACATACACCTATATACATCCATTTACACACACACACACACACACACACACACACACACACACACACACACACACATATATATATACCGTTCCACCACCTTATGAATACATTGAATAAAGGAGCTTAGAGTGTGTGGGGCTTGGTGAGGGTGATATGTGGAGGCCCAGGAGCTGCTGTGTCCCACTGTCCCACCCAGCGCTGCTATTTGCTTTACAGTCGCCCCCCTCTGTGCCAGTCCCTCTGCTGATTGGGCACATGTCATTTCAGAATTGAGTGATCAAGGATTTGTTTTATTAATTACAAAGGGGCTGCGCAGGGATCAGAGGGGATAGAGGGATGATTACAGAGTAATACTCCTCTCTGTAGGGGCGATAACGAGGGGACGGCACCGGTCATGCTGGGAGAGCAGCGCTGCGGCTTGGACCTGCCGTACAATAACACCGGTCATTACCTCAGTCACTTTTATCTCAGACTAACACATGTGTCTCTCGTTTAGCGTCACGATTGGGAAAGAGCGAAAATAATTGTGTTTTTGTGATGAAGCTAAGCATTTTGGAACGGAATTAGTCCTCACCTGATATCTTGGCTCGTGGCCCAGAGGATCCTCCACTCCTGGCTTTCTGGAGAGGGATTAACCTGAGGACGAGTCAACACCTAATCCCCCATGATTGGCGCACTAATTTCATAATCTCCTTGTAAATACGGGAGTCATTTTGCTGCGAGCCTGGCCATGCTCTTGTCTGTGGGAGAGATATGAGGACAGCAGATGAGCGGAGGAGGATCTACAGCTAGACTGGCCACCAGGGTCTGCACGGCCATGTGTTTAAAATGGAGTCGTGGAGATGTTCTCTCTCCTTCTCTCTCTCTATCCATTCACCAAAGGTGTTGTGATGGGCATTCCAAAGGACATGTGACTGACCCATCACCTTCACCCAACACAGTATTCGTTATGATGCCACGTGTACTGCCTGTAGACAGTGCCGACTCTATAGACACCACGCCAGAGAGTGTAGTGTAGTGCTTAACACTGAAACCATAACACCAACAAGAGTGTCTTTTGAGATCCAGAGTTCAAGCTAGTTGTGTTGTGTCTCAGACTCCTGCTACACAAGAGGTTAAAGGTCATGGTTGTGCTGTGTTCTCTGTGACCCTTGCACTGATGCGGAGCATTCTGAAGAGTGTACGAGCATGTGTGTGCACACTGACAAAACACACACGCACACACACACACACACACAAACAGAAAAGACAGGCTAGAGCTTGTGTCTCTGAACGAAGTCTCCATCTTGACGAATTCCTCTTCAATTCTCCGTCATGTCAAATGACAGGCAATTCATTACAGGGTCCCGTGTCCTCGCGAGCGCCCGCCTTTTGTCCTCCATATCTCCTTGTCTGGACTGAAGGCCCCCGTCCGCTCGGCGGCAGCCAGCCGTGTTTTCGCCGAGGCCGGTCTTTTCAGCGCGAGGGCAATCAGAGGCGGACTCGCCTCGGCCTTATTACCACCTGCCCATATAATGGGGCTAAACGTCTATATTAACACATCATATCGCTCCCATCGCCGCGGCGAGTCAATGATATATAAAAACCATGCATAATTATCCCCGGGAATGAACTGTCATCAGTATATTTCAGAGGGAGGGGAGAAGAGAAAATCTAATTTCCTTCAAATCACATTCATAGGCTGGGACTGTCGGCGTACCTGAGGAGCGGCCGAACGCACGTCTCGGAGCCCGACACGGGAGACGGGGGTCCGCGGGAACCGGCTGAGGGGAGATAGCAAAATATTATGCTAATGCTCTGATCCCTTCCGTCTGAGGGGCTAACCGGCAGGACCCCCGAATGCAGAAGGGGCCACCTAATTAATTCCGGAGTACAGGGTTATCGACGGCCGCTATTGTCTCTGCCGCAGAAAAGGCAGAAAGGGATTCGTCCGCGCGCCTGTGTTTAACAAGACTGATAAGGCAGGCATGAACTCGCCTGCCAAGGACTCGTGGAAATTAGAGCAGGGATGGGTAGGAGACAGAGAGAGAAAGAGAGAGAGAGAGAGAGAGAGAGAGGGATAGAGAGAGAGAGGGAGGTAAAGGAAGGGTGATGAAATTCACTGCCTATACTGTCTTCTAGTGTCTATGGATAGAAACGAAGAAACTGTTGCATTGAATTCTTGTTTGGGCATGATAGAGGTGTTATTGAAGTGATATTGTCTTCTTTTACACATACTAGTCTCAGCCTTTGACCTGGAGTGAAGTACAGCTACAAGTGTTTGCAAGCCAGGCTGTCATTTCAAGTCCACCAAGACACAAAGGCTCAATTTCTGCACATGTTCCACATAATGCTCTTCGCGGCACGTACACCATTGTGAAACAGGTACAAAGATCTGTCTTACTCGCACATCATAGTTTCAAGGACGTTTTTATTAACTTTCAAAAAGTTTTCCTCTGCCACGTGTCCTGGATAATCATTAAGTGAGACTGAGAGAGTTTCAATACATTCCAAATCCTCATAGGGTGTAGTTTCTCTATTTTTCATTTTCTTTTCTTTCAGCGTCTTCTCTCTTTTCTCTCAGGATGAAAAGATTCTCTCCCTCCTTTTCAGACCAGCTTCATCTGAGCAGCAGACGGCTATTGTGTTAGCTGTTGTGAAGCTCTCAGAAACAACTTCATCTTACAGGATATGGGTGAGGGCATCCTTGCAATGTTCTCAACCCAAGCTACACATCTTTTTCATTTCGCTCTCCTTTTCTTTCTCCGAGTCCTGCACTATGGGCTGGAGAAGACGGGAGAGGCTGACGTGTGGGCATAGAATCTCGGCCATTGTGTCTGTCTACCTGTGGTGTGGCATCAAAGGTTGTTCTGTTCTGTGGACCTGCCGTCCTCCCTCCTTGTTACGAAGGAGAAGAGTAATTCCACAGTCCCCATGTCGAACAGACTCCTCTGTCAAATGTGAAACTACCTCAGAAACGATCCCCCTGCCCACCCCCCAATGCCACCCTTACCCCCCCTAACAGCACAGCATGGGGGCAAATTATTCATCTGAGCCGAGGGGTGAAAAGTCAAATAAGCCCATTTTGTCATCAGAGTGGGCAGTGGCGCTGTCTGCCAGAGAGGAGAACATCAGACGCTGAGGCTTCTGGGAAGGGTGGCGTTGGGAGTGGTGCGATATGGTGTGGTGTGTCATAATGTGGAGATGTGATATACTGTACTGTGATGTGTGCTGTGCTGTGCTGTGCTGCTTTCTGTCTGTCTGTCTGTCTTTCTGTTGTGTGTGTGTGTGTGTGTGTGTGTGTGTGTGTGTGTGTGTGTGTGTGTGTCAGTGGCAGGTGAGATGTAATGAGAGTCTGTCTCATGTATTATTCAGGTGAGGGGGAGGACGTCTGGTGGAGCAGGAATTTTTGACAAGGCAAAGGGCTCTGCAATCAGCCACACCGCCACTCTCTCTCTCTCTCTCTCTCTCTCTCTCTGTTCACTCTCTCTATCCTTCTGTCTTTCCCCTTCTCCCTCCACATTTCTTATTCCGTCCCACTCACTCTCTCTCTCCTTCTATCTTTTCCTCTCACAATCTCCATCCTTCCATTTCTCTCTCTATATATCCATATTTCTTCCTCTCTCTCTCTCCCTCTTTCTCTCTCTCCGTACAGTGGCAGAAAACTCAGAGGCATATACGCAGGCCCTCCGAAAGCCGATAGGTTTTAGGGACGAGTGGTGGAATTTACCTAAGCATCCGTGAGCTTAGGCAGAGAAGCGCGCTGTTTACACCTGTTAATATTGCTTAGCAGGTATTTACTTTGAAGTATCAGTCCGAGGATTTCTGTAGAGAGCAGGAAGGGGGAAAAAAAGCCGCAGCGGAGACTATTTTTTTGAACATATAAAAAACATATTATGTTCCCGAGATGGTTTACTGTGGGGTACATTTGCATATGTGAAGTGTGCCAAGCGCAGGGTGATCCAAACTGTCTCCACTTAAGAAGATTATGAGCTGAGGAGTGTGCCGCTCCTTAAATGCTTCCCTAAATGCAATTTGCGCACAACATAATGCGTTTATTGTAGGGCCTGATTGACTGCGAGAGGCCAACCGAAGGAGATCAAATGGAGCACCTGAGATGATGTGGAGAGGAGGTAGGAGGAGGAGGAGGAGGAGGAGGAGGAGAAGGAGAGGAGGAACACAGAGAGATACAGATGTTGGGAGATAGCAGCTGGAAAACCCAGCCCCTTGATAAGGTCGAAATAGATATGATCCATAAAACAACATCAGGAGTCAAAAGGCCTCAGTAAGCTCGAAAATAAGCCTAGGGAACGCTACAGTAACACACACACACACACACACACACACACACACACACATAGAAATAACATCTCATTGCTATTGTTTCACTATCTCTTTGTTATTTATTAATGCAATATAAAAATACTAGTCACCTCAGTGTGAGTGCAATTTAGGAATGGAAATGCTCTTATTTCTGTCTTAATGTTGCTTTTTAGGCGCGATTCACTCCGATTCCAATCACTGTCAACCCTGAAATGATGCAATCTCACCGCACAGTTTGGATTCATAAATATTAGAGATACAGTATCTCAATATGGACAAATACCAGTTAGATCTCGACACAGCTGTAATGAAAATGTCAGCATTTTGCTCATTTTCTCTCCCCCCATGACAACGAATGCAAACAGAACTCATGCTCACGTGCTGCGTGAGTGATAGAAAGAGAGAGAGAGAGAGAGAGAGAGAGAGAAAGACAGATAGATAGACAGACAGACAGGGGGAGAGCCTTGGACATCTAAACATGTTATTAGGATTTTCATTTTCTCTGGGTTGTTCAGTGCAGATCTGCGCACACCTCCCCCTCCCTCTCTCTCTAATACACACCTCTTCTCATGCAATCCTTTCTCCTCATGCAAGTCCCTTACCTTTACTCCTCCCCATTGGCCTATATGCATACTCAGCCCCCTCCTCTCCTCCTCCTCTCCTCCTCCTCTCCTCCTCCTCTTTCTCATAACGCCTGCTGTAGAGTCACGGCAGGGACGCCGGCGGTGCCACCAGAGGAAGTTGATATACGTCTGCGGGCGCAGGCAGGGATATGAGCTGCAGAAGGCAAATACTAATGCAATTACTCCAGCTAAAGCCATCCTATAGATATATGGGCTGTTATAATCATCTCGATATTAAATCACTTCTATATTAAACCTGGGCCGGGTGGGTGCGGGGGATTTGGTGGCGATGGGTGGGGAGGGGGGTGGAGAGGTGGGTGGGGAGGGGGGTGGAGAGGTGGATGGGGTGGGGGGGGGGGCACTCAGTAGTTAAAAATGAAACGACACAAGCTGTTGAGAGTCCGTTTCTCCTCACTCTTGTCTTTAGTCTCAAGGTTATGCCTGCGTGGAGGGAAATTCACAGGCGGCACGCTGAAAATGGCGACATAAACATCACAATTCACACAGGGGGGAAGGAAGGGGGGGGTGGGGGGGTGGGCAGGCAGGTCTGGGTCCAACGCGCATCTGTTAGACGCCCCTGAGCCCACGACGGAGCCGAGGCGCAGTTATTGGCGCTGAAAAACTGCACAGAAACAAAATTGTTCCGTAAATAATCCCCTAGCCACCCCTCCCTGCGCGGCAAAGCGAAGGTGTTCTCACAGATAGCCTGGCTGGAAGCACTTAATGAGAAACAGAGCCCAGCTGGCCTTCATTTGGGAGGGGATCGAGATTCTGCCTTGAGAACATCTACGATTCATAAATATCATAAATGTGAGGGAAAATTCCATCTGGACCTGAGCCAGCCCATAGGAACAGCATTAGTGTTGGGCTGACTGGATGGGTGGTTCCTGCCCATAACACCCTAGCTGTGGCATACGCCGCTAGTCCCCTCTCGCAGTATAGAACACTTAGTGAAGGACACTGATGCTTTCACACATCAACATTAAGCCAACTGGATATACACTATAAATGTATTATGTATACTGTATGCATATGTATATATATATATATATATATATATATATATATATATATATATATATATCATATTGCTTATAGCCGCTTTTTTGGGGGGTACACATTCTCACCAGTTACAATCCACAGATCTATTTGTTGTACTAACAATCCATACAGCCAAGTCCATGTGTCTGTTCAACCATTCATCCATTATGAGTTCAGTGTTGGTTCTCTTGAGGGAAGGAATCCTAGAGTAGGCAGGTCAGATGCACATGTTCCATGCATGTTTATCTAAGGAACGGCAAGAGATTGGCCCGCAGTAGACGGGCCGTTTGCTGTGTGTGAACCTGCTTTTTGTGAGGCCTGTGGATCTTCGAGCAAGAGCAACACTCGCAGCTGTGAAAGAGAAACGATTTAAATCCGTTTAGAAAAAAAAGAGAAAAAGTTCATCGCTTCCTGAAACTTTTCCTTTGAGTTATCTCTCTCTTTCCTATCCTGCGAGTGCAGTGGAAAAGAAATGTAAATCTTAATGAAATGACCCTTTAAATTGAACAGGAGCCCTCACCTGATAAGTTATTCTTGACTCACTTTTAAGCTGCTGTCAAATAATTTCCCTTGAAAATTCTGCTTTGTTTTTTTTTTCTTACCATCTCTCCCTTGGTGGTGGTGCTGTGAGTGTGTGTGAGGGAGTGTGTGTGTGTGTGTGTGTGTGTGGGGAGGGGGGAGCAGGATGGGGGTGGCTCTTCGACTGAAATCCCACAGGGGAGTGCGAGGAACATGCCAACACAGAGCGTGAGGTTCAGGAGATATCATGCAGCTGACAATCGCCTAATTGAAATGACAGATTATTTTAATGTGCGGGAGAGTCATTAAAACTCTGCTCAGCATCTGCCACACGCTCTCAAAATAACTCGGCTCTGAGTCGCGCGCGCCACGTGGCAAAGATGCCAGGCGACGTCTGGCGCATCAGCGCCTTCCTCCCTTCGCCATGCCATGCACCGCTCCGCACCGCTCCGCACCGCTCGGCTCTTATCTGGAACATCGGGAGGGAGGGACGCGCACCAGGAAAGGGATACGATTCGGGAAAAAGAGAAGAAAAAAAAAACGTCCGAGATTCAACCGCTCCATGCGAGCAGCCAGGCACACAAAGCCAGGCCTCCGCTTGGCAAGCCATGACTGGCATTCCATAACTCCACGTGGAGATCCCCGCTGTCACACGCATCAGATAAGAACCCAACGGAAGAGACGAGCGCTAAACCAGCGGCAGTAGAAATCACAAACACACGGAATAGATTTGTATTACGGACAACGCCCTCATATACCTCCACAACACGCCCGGCCAGAAACCGAAAAGTGAGTTTAGCACAACACAAGCCGCCATCACTACCTGGCTAATATCATAGTGCATAAACTCCAGGTTAAGAAACACTCAGAGGAATTGCAGGTAATCAATTCGGGATCGGTCATGCAGATATTGATCGCTGTTGGCTGCCTTTAATAAGGGAAATAATCCAGCCGAGCATGCTTCAATCCCGCTTTTGCTGAGCGTCCGTCTGGGGTCATTAGAGCCTTGTGTGGCTAATGCTGTTTGTATTTACCACCTCAGTCCCAGACTAATGAAAGGTGAATTAGAATTCTCCGGAGGGCCTGAGACGAACGCCGCGCCGTTAAACGACCTGGTGGGACGCATTAGGTGCCGAGCTGGAGATAGCCTAGTGGCCTAATGAGTAAGGAAATAGCCTTGATTCATTCCCAATCATTAGCCACACTTTATGGCGGGCCGGGGTGTCATTTTTGTTTATATGGCTCACATGACTCTCTCAGACAAGGCTATGCATTTCTAAGGCGATGATTTGTTTTTCATTAGCCACACCTGTTGTGTGATTTTTCACGTGAGCCATGTGGCATCAAAACAGACGCACACCCACCGCCGCCACCACTACCGTTATTATTGGGAAGAGCCTATTTTGATGACCCCTTCTAGTCTTTGGCGTCAGCTCCAAATGAATTTTGATGGGAACTGCATTTCGGGGGTGATTCTCCATCTCTTCTCTTAATTTAGGATTCCCTAAACAGCCAGTGAACCTCAATCTTTCCTCCTCATTTAGGATTCCTTAAACAATCTGCCAAACCAAACCGGAGCCCTGCGCTCCACGCCTGCTGTGTGCCTCGTCCTGATCATGTGATAGCAGAATCCATTTTCTGGCATGGCGGACCACATCTCTGGGCCCCCCCCCCCAACACCACCACCGCGGATAGGCTGCATGCATCAAGCAGACCAGGGACGGGCAATTTGGACTTATTTTCCCCCACTCCCATTGTCATTCAGCCGGGGTAAATATTTAAACATGATATTGAGCGCTGCGCGGTATACTGTGCTGGAAGGTGGCAGGATTGTTTGTGGAGTAGGACATTTTATTAAGAGCAATGGCAGTCATATTAAAGTAAAGTATGTCTGACATGTGGAGGAAATTGCCAGTATATGACACAATTCCTCAATATGTGTGGCAGTCGGCTTTACTGTAATTTTCCTGGACGGGTGACAGCGTGAATGCGGGGGATTATGCTCCAGGAAGGACGCGCAGGTTTGTAATTACAGTACTCGGGGGGGCGGAGGGGGGGGGGAGGTTTCGAGGTGTGAGGATGTCACATGTGTACATTTACACTGGGATGCAGACATTTGCAGAGTATCTGTAGTCGGATGGAAAACACACACACACACACACACACACACACACACACACAAGCCCAGGTAGGGTGAAGGTGGTGGGGGAAACTGAGCTGCCATTTTGTGAAACATCGCAGAGGGAGTTGTATGTAACAAGAGACCAGCAGGACCACGCACGCAGCAACACGTCTCTGCCAGGACAGGCTCAGAGACACCTGGACGGACTGGAAAGGTGTGCACTTTGAAGACGATTCTATTTCCAGTCGGCGTGTTGTTCAGACTGCCTGCGCTGCTCTCGTGTTACGCCACACACTTGTCCACCACACACAGAGAGCTGACGAGCTCCTCTGTCCGCCTCTGGCCTCAGTGCTGTGTCTCTCAGCTACATTATCTCACAAGCTCACTGTGAAAAGAGTCTCACGCTCCTGGCCTCCTCCAACTTATAATGAAGTCCTTTTTAAAGGCAGCTCTTTTTTCCCCCCTCACGGTCTCAACCCTGAAGCACCGAATCACTATTCCTCTCATCCTTCATTTTGTCCATCTGTCCTCCACTGTATATTGACATCCTGACCGTCACTAATCTCTGCTATTGTGTTTAAAAACAGGGCCGCTTTTACGGTAACGTGACCTAATAAAGCATCTAAAATCTATATTGTGGCTTCCGCAGCGCGAGTAACCCAACAGTGAAATAGACACTTGGTACACAATCTTGTTTTATGGTGTATAATGACAATTAAAAGCCTGTTCACACACTGATGGGCCCCAATTCAGCTAAATTAAAATTGGATAAAAGAATGTAATTGGAGAATAAATGATACTTTCTCCTCTAAACTAATTAAAAGGATGAGCTTTCAGTTCGTTCGGAGACCCAGTGTGATCTGTTCTAGGCCATTAATGATAAAAAGTGACTGCCAGTAATGTGGCTAATTAACTTAAGAGATGTGATACACATGTGTCTATGAAGTCTGAATGGCCGTGACCACAGACACGTCCATTTTACTTCAGTATTCTGAGATAATGACGGATTTAAACTTAGAACGAACACAGAAGAATAAATTGAAATAGTCTCATGAATTACTGAGTTTCAGGACAGGACACAAAGCAGTGGGGGTGGGTTGGTGTTTCTTTCTTTTTTTTTTACGACATTCTCTAAAGTAAAATAAATAAATAGTGGAACAAAAATAATATCATCCATGGCCTTCCTCGTTATCTACCATTACATGGCCTAATATGAAGGCTGTCACACCTTTCATCGAGGCACTTTGAATAAACAGCAGCGTTTACCACCAAATCCATTTGCAGCAGCACGCGTTTTATCAGCATATTTAAGGGCCGCTTTGTTTTCCCTGCCAGTTCAATCTGCTGGCTAGAACAGAAAAGGCATCATTGAGAGAGATTTCAGAAAAGAGAAATATAGATGACAAAATGGCTACATTCAGAGGCTGGGTCTCAGAAAGATTATAATGTGTGCTCTTTGTGTTTGTGTGTGTGTGTGTGTGTGTGTGTGTGTGTGAGTGTGTGGGGCTGTGGATGAGTGATTTTTCTTCCTTCCATGTTATGAACCAATAGAGGGCAGTAGATGAGAGAGAGAGAGAGAGAGGAGCGAGAGAGAGAAAAACCGAGAGAGAGAGAGAGAGCCAGTACGTTGAGACATATACAGCAGAGTGAGAGAATGAGAGAATGAAAAAAGCAAGAAAGGAAAAGAAGCAGGAGAGCTAGGTAGAAAAGGAGAGAGAGGAGAGACAGAAAGAGAGAGAAGGGGGAGGGAGTCAAAGACAGAGAGAGAGAGAGAGAGAGAGAGAGAGAGAGAGAGAGAGAGAGAGCAAGAGAGCATGACAGCTGACAGAGCGATGTGTACTTCACGTTTGGGTTTTGACACGTACATGCCATTGTTAGGGAGATTATGCATCCCCTACATGCAAAAGCTCTATATTAAATGCTACTAAAGCTGTCAGACGGAGCTATTTTTAAGGCAATTTCATCTGTGGTCGCATGCTTCTCTGGTGCTCCTTTCTCTAACGCAGAGGATATGTTTATCTGCTGTATAAACATCACCCAGGGGGAATTTAGGCAATTTTGGAATACCTGAATCTAACCCAGGTGAAGACTCCCAGGGTTAAAAAAAAAAAAAAAAAAAAAAAATCTGAAAAAGAATACACAATGGTGTTCACCTTTGAAAATGCATTTGATTTCAGTGTTTTCTGCAGAATAGCCAATATGGTCTATAAACGTTCAACTATACTCTGTGTTACCATCAACCTAATCCAACATAGGATATCAATCTGTCGTAGATTTTGTGTAGTGTGCATGATATGGCATCTGAGGAGAAATAGGATGAGCTGCTATATCCCCAGTGCATTACTGTAGGTACCAAAACATGAACCCTATTCACTCAAGTGTTCATCAGTTCAATACGACTCCTCAAGAACATCTCTGATGGCCTGCACTGTACTGTACCCACCTTCATTTTGCATCTACATTAAGCCATTTAGCAAATGCTTCTGTTTAAATTGACTCACAAAATGGTTCAGTATAGATTTGCATCCTTCCTTAGTTCTGTTATAGCTACAGTATATAAAATTGTAATGGTGCATCATAAGATACATAACATGTAGATGTATCATTATATAGATAACATCATTATAGATGTGCCCTTAGTGGAAGATGATCTAGATGGTAACTCTAGATGGATATCGTCATGGACACTATTAGATAGGGCTAATGATTGTTGGTGTGTAAAGATGTTGTCGTGACTAACTCCAAATGGAGATGCACTCAGGTAACAGGGAACAAATCTCACGTGAGGTTTAGGTCAGAGGCCTTCTTCAATGCAGAGGCTTCTTTCCATTTAGTGCGACTATTTAAAGCTCCAGCCGCACCTCAGCCAAGCTGGACGCTGGACGAGCGGCGTTTCTTCTCCTCCAGTGCTGCTGACCCTTGCGCGCTTTGGCCCAGATCTGCTGCTGGCCAGCTCTCTCGGCAGCTGTGCTGCTGTCCACTGCTGGGGTTCCTATCGCCACAGAGTGGAGTTTATCTTGGTACAGAGAGCAGAAAATACCCAAACATCCACATTCAGAGATGTTATTGGAGTTCTGGGAAACGGCTCTGAGAACCACTTCATCAGTGCAGCTGGAACCCCCCCCCCCCCCCCCCCCCCCACCCCCCACACACACACCCACACACCATTACATTTGCATAATTTCATGCATTTTTTAAAACCTGGCGATGCAGTGGTCACATTTCATTTGAGGACTTTGTAAAATGAAGCATTTGTTTAAATAAATTAATCCACTGCTACACAACTCACAAGTGCAGGCATATTAAGAAAACACTACATCTAAGAGTGATTAAAAATCCGGCGCACGTATCCTGTTGTGTATTAAAAATTCAACACAACATGTGTAAGTTGCCATTATCATAATTACTATTTCATAAAGAGCTGTAATTAATGGCAAAGCATCAACAGCAGTTCTACAACAGACGACGAATCCATTCCAGATCTGAGCCAGAGTTGGCTGGGCTACGGGAGTGCAACTCTGACTTACTTACATTTATAGTTTATCGTTTATCAGATTATTTTATCTAAAGTGACTAACAGTGCTGTTCAGATATAATACTATCTACAGTAAGGACAGTTCACAAATACCAACCAATTAGATACAACCATGGCCTATCTCCAAGTATACAATTATAAACCACTGTTTTGTTTTTATCCACAATGACAAACAGAGCTGAACATATTTCATACTGAATCTGGAGACATTCTGGATAGATAAGGTTCCTAAATGATATCTCCAAAAAGCCATACTTTACTGAACTTGCATGCATATTTAGTCATACAGACTTATATCCAAAGTGGCTAAAAGTGCTGGATAGCTATATTAGATCTGAGGCCAGTCAGAATAGATTCCTCCAAGAGAAGATTCCTCAGAAAGCAGTTCTATATCTTATCTAACTTTACTTGATAAGTCATTTATCAAGTTTATCCAAAGTGATATACAGCGATGGAAAGCCCTATATTTTATCAGCATGAGTGCTGCCTAGTTATCACACCCATGGCCTTGGCGTTGTTAGCGCAATGCACTACAAATTGGCCTAGCCGTTAAGCTCCAGGAAGACTAGCTTTGAGGAGAGGGTGTAGCGCTCGAGCCCCCTGCCTGGCACACCTGAGGCCGTTCCATATGTACCTGCAGTCAGGATCTAACGAGCAGGCAGGCAGGGGCAGGAAGCTGGGGAGAGGAGCGTCGCTAAGCTCCACTCATGTGATACCAGGAGGCAAGCTGAGCTAATCCTCCTGTGGAAAATGGGGAAATGATTCCCGCTGTCGAGCCAATTAAAATTAGCCAAAGACTGGATGCATCCCCCCCCCCCCCCCCCCCACACACACACACACACAAAAAGAATTAGCAGATTCGGCAGCCCAGCCTGAGTACACTCAGTGTGTGTGTGTGTGTGTGTGTGTGTGTGTGTGGGGGGGGGGGGGTGTATAAGGAATAGAGGGAAAAGAGAGAAACGGACAAAAAAGGGAAAGAAATGACAGATGCAAGAAGGGAAAATGATCAGAAATGTGGCAGCAGCCTAAGGCTAGCAAACTTTCCCTGGCCCACTAGTCAGGCACACTCCTCCTCTCCACCTCTCTTCCACTCCTCCTCTCCACCTCTCTTCCTCTCCCTCTCTCTCCTCTTCCTTCCCCAGCCTGCCGGGCCCCTACTTTGCATTGAGCCCATTTGAATGCAAGTAATGATCTTTCCCATGCAATACGCCCCTCTGCCTAACATGGCCTGTGTGAGAGGCGCACTCATGAAGGACAAGGGGGGGGGGGGGGTGGGGGGAGGGAGGGGGGGGGGCAGCGCCTGTGGTCAGGCATACTGCCAGCACCGACCACGAACCCCTCCCACCCCACATCAACCGCCCCCGCAACCCCCTAACACACACACAAACACACACACACACACACACACACACACGCACACACACACACACACACACACACACACACGCACGCACGCACGCACACACACTCTCCCTCAACTTCTGGCTGCGCCAAGTGCACCTTATTCATAACCTACATATCCCTGGCTATTAAGGCCTGGGCCCCTGCCAAGCCAAACTCCTCAAGCGTGCCAGAATCTAATGCCCTTTTTGATATGTGGTCTGGGAGCCACTGAAGGGGTCCGTGCTGGGTCCACTAAACTCCTATCACTCACTCCCGGGGAGCCGGCCAGCCGTCGCGCGCTCGCTCGTCCTCCACGACGCCCCTCCGCCCCGCGCCTTTGTCCAATCCCACGCTGGGACGCCAGGGGAGAGCGGACACCGCCGCGTGACACTCATGAGCATTAAGCATGCAAAGAGAAAGAGGGAGGCACAGGGAAAACAGAAGGAGCGAGGGAGCGAGAGAAAGAGGAATGGTGGTGAGAGGGCCAAGAGAAGAGGGAGAAGGGGGGGGGGGGGTAGCTGTGGGGGTGGGGGCTGGGGGGGTGGGGCTGTGTGTATAAAATGGAAAGGCACCAATGCTCTGATTGAAGCCCTGATAACTTATTTCTGGCCTAGATGGAGTTCTCAGTTAGGGTTTGTCATTTTTCCTGTGAAGCGAAATGGGCAAAATGTTCTGTTCCACTTTTGATGGAGCTGTCCAAATGAACTCACGGTCATTTTTCCCCCCTCCTGCCTTCGGAATGATTCGCTCTCTGGCGCTACTGAATCTTTCTTCCCCTCTCCTTTCTGAGGACGTGCCGGGGGGAGCTTTCCCCGTGTTGTTCAGTCAGGTATCGGGGGCCTATGCTTCTTCACAGGTCACGCGACTCAGACGACCTCGCTGTGGATCACCGTGGATTTCGCCGTGTACGTTGACCGAGCCCCAGCACAACATCCGGCCCCCGTCCTGAGCTATCTGATGAGGGAATCGGTGTTGTCGAGATACCGATCTCGCCTCTCTCTTGTTCCTCGTCGCCTCGGATCAGCACTCAATCCGCCGACAGTTCACGCCAATCTGATCATCGCAGATAGCAAGCCAATCTGTTTTAACAAGCGACACCACCAAACACGGTGGTAATATATTTTTGATGGTAATGCCCTGAAAGCAAAGCGTGCATAAATGAATGTATAATCTATCTGGGTGTACATACGCACACGTCAAAGGATTAGAGACGAGCTACAGGGCCACAAATAAACATAAATGGAGTCCGTACACAGCCAGAAACAATATGGAGCAGGGACAGAAATCAAGGCCTAATGAAATGATTAATCCACATGGTTAGCTCTCTTTCATAATCCGCCTGCTAGCTACCTTGCCTTTCGCAAAGCAGCCCATGACAGGGACACTGTTCGAGTTGCGGTCTGTGAGCTATCTGGAATGGCTTATGTCCCCAGATACTGTGTGTATGCACTTTTCTAGTTCCCTCATAAATCCGTTTAAGAAATCCGCGGCGCGATAACAAAGACAGAGAGGCAATGTGAGAACCCGGCCCGCGTCGTTAATAGGTGTGAAATTTCCACGGCGAGTCAAAAGTACTTTATTGGCGCAAACTTTCCCAAACGATACACATTTGATTTTAATTCCGCTGGCTGTCATGCAGGATTGCCTTGCTTGTCACTTAATGGGGTGTTAAAGTGAGGTCGTAATTGCATTTGTAAATACACAACACTGCTTTATATGACAGTTTTTTTTTTCTGTGAATTCACATTTTAATTTTTTTCCCTCCAGACTTTATTTTTAGAGCTCATCTCCTTTGTTCTGATCCCTGGCATCTGTGTTACACTAAGCCCAATAACAGAAGGCTCAGTATGTGTGTGTGTGTGTGTGTGTATGTCTGTGTGTGTTCTGCTGTTGCCTACTCCAGTGCAAAGGGATTAGACCAAAGCTAACTTTGAGTTTGACACGATTGAATTAAAAATGATTAAACTCAGCTCCCAACCCCTTGATTAACTTATTCTGTTGCTAAAAGCAGCACAGCGCGTGCCTGAAATAATGAGTTGATTGGTGTGCAAGGTTCTTCTCTCGCTTTCTCTCTCTTTTTTGATGAGGTGATGAAATGATTCCTTTCCCACAGAGGGCTGTGTTTCTTCTGAGCATGACTGTAATTTCCTGAAACTTTTTCTATTGAATATTAAAGACGCTGCTAAAGATGCGTGATTACACCTAAAGTTTCGCCTGCATTCTGCGCTCAGTCTCACTCCAGTCTCAACACCTTCCCAGCAACCACCCCTGATCATCGCGGCCAATCATGAATACATTTGCAATGCAATGCATACGTTATGCATCTCATTCTTTCCCCTTGGGGACCCCACCACACACACACACACACACACACACACACACAATCTTCTCTAACGACTCCAGATTATATCACAAAAAAGCCTATACATTAGTGAGCTATGCTGCCATATTTGGCATATAACTGCCAAAGTCTTCACGTCGAAGCAATTCTGTTATTGTTGCCCCATCAGATGACATTTTGCTTTCATTTCTCTTTTTTCACACCAATGTGTCAGGAGCCATTACCCATCAGCTGTGCTCACGGCCACGGACACACACACGTCACGTCAAACACATCACAGCACCTTATATCTCTCCATCTCTCCCTGTGTGTGTGTGTGTGTGTGTGTGTGTGTGTGTGTGTGTGTGTGTGTGTGTGTGTGTCAAATCCAGGCGTGGGGCGCAGACAGGCTGCCGCTGACCTCGCGTGACACCTTTATTTAGTCATTCACAGCGGGGAGATTACATGGCATCGCAACGTCGGCCACTTTTCACACTCTGTATGCTAATGACGCCTTTAGCTGAACGTGGGTGGTGTGTGTGTGTGTGTGTGTGTGTGTGTGTGTGGGGCTGGAACAACAACACTGCTGGACTGGTTTGTGGGGTGCAGGTTGCCCTCTATTCTGAGCAGAGACAGTAATAGGAGTGGAGTAGAGAAGAGAGGGGAAGAGACCAGATGAGACGAGGGGGTTAGTACAGGGGACAGTTCTAAAAGCAGCGCCGGACCGAGCTGGCCTCTCCTCTGGACGCACGGAGCACGGAGGAGAGGAGAATAGAGGAAGAGGAGATGAGAAGAGAGAGGAGAAGAAAAGGGGGTGATTGGGGGGGACCTGCTTTTGAAAAGAGGGGGGGAACCTGCGCTGATTAGCATATCAAATGGGGCATCCTGCGGCCACCCCGGCTCTGTGGCCGACTGGCAATTAGGGGCCCTCCGCCCCGCCGAGCGCCGTGACTTAGCACCGGATTAATCTCGCCGCCATCGATAACAAACAGGGGCCACTCCGCCGCCACCGCCGCCATGAGCCACAGCCTAGAGGAGAGAAAGACATTTTTATTATTTTCTTCTCTTTTTTTAAAAAAGGAAGAATGGATAGTTGGGATTGAGGAGGGTGGGGTGGGGTGGGTACGGTAGGGTGGGGGTGCGGGGTGGAGGCTCCGGCTGATCTCCATTTTGCCTCATTCCAACCCCCCCCTCCCTCCTCCACCCTCCGCCCCCACCTCCCTCCGTGAGCGGACTCGGGGGAGAATTCCTTATTCAGAGCGAAATCTTTCAAGGTTGAATAAAAGAAATGGCGGTGGGTCCCTGGGAGTGAAAGAGTGAGTGAGAGAGAGAGAGATAGAGAGAGAGAGGAGAGAAGGGAAGTGATGATCACTTTCACCTTCAACTCCTCTTTGATGTGGCGGAGTCAATTTTTAATCAGACGCCATCAGGCGGCCGTCTTCATTTCTCCTCACAAAGTCCCATTACCCTGCCACTTTCTGCAAGGCACCGATAAGGACAATGCTCTCCTCCTGCCTCCTCTGAGCCCCACATATGATGAGTCCCTTTGGAGAAGCCTTGATAAAACAGGGACGGAGAGAGAGAGAGAGAGAGAGAGAGAGAGGGAGAGAGGGATGGATGGAGAGAGAGAGGGATGGGGGGAGAGAGAGAGAGAGAGAGGGATGGAGAGGGACATGGAGAAAGGTCACCTCTCCTTGGAGGTTAACCCCTTCTCCCCTTCCTTACCCCAGTCACTGAGCCACTGCACTAGGGAGGGGACTGAGGATTGGATGAACTGACACACACACACACACACACACACGCTCATGCATGCTAAAACACCATGACACACATGCACAAACTTCACACTCACAAGGGTAAATCTATTTCCCTTCGTCATGACACTTAAAACATAGCATTGCTGTATTGTGTTATGAGCTGCCACTCTTGCTGTTAAGCCATTTCATTGAGACATGTCTAATGTTCAACATCAACAGTGCAAGGGTGTGTGTGTGTGTGTGTGTGTGTGTGCTGGAGGGGACCCTTCACATCCTGTCCGGCATCCCCCTCGGCCCTGACCTGGACAATCCAGAGGTGTGTTTGGCTATCTGTGCTCTCACTGTAGTGTGTGTGTGTGTGTGTGTGTGTGTGTGTGTGTGTGTCTGTGTTATCTACTCCCTCTCTCTCTCTCTTCCGTAATCAAGCGCAGTGCTGCAGCAGTCAGTCACTCAGTGGAGGCGAGCCCTTTTTCCTTGTGCATGATTCTCAAAATGAGCCCCATCCGTGACCCCGTGCCGGCGAGGGTCACGTTAAAATACCGCGGCGGTGCGGTAAGCAATCAGAGACGAGACCACCCCGGCCCGCACTGCCGGCCCAGACATGCATCCGTCTCACAGTCCTCATTTACAGGCCAATCAGGTACACATGTTCCTCGTATATCGCCCCCCCCCTCCCTCCACCTCCCCTCTTCCCGTCTTCCCATCTTAAAAAGCCAATTTAAGAAGTGTACCGATGGATTATGAAAAATGCAATGCCGGGGCCCCGGACTGGGTAATGCCCGTAATGTTCCTTTAAAAAAGGACGGGATCGTTATTAACATTCATTTTCATTTCCTGACAATTTAACATGAGACATTATGTATTCAAATAACGAGGAATATCTGCAACGCAGCTTATTGCCTCCAGTGCTCTGCTGTAATATTTAAATGCGTGCCCATGAAAAGCCATTTACATCTCCTTTCTCGTGAGGGCCCTTGGAAACGGTTAGAGCGCCCAAGCTCCCTGCTAGGACAATCATCTTTGGAGAGTCTTTTGAACAATAATCATGTAACAAAGACCAATTACAGTTTTGATAAAAGTTTATAGCGCTTGAGAAAGCGCAGGTCTTTATAGCAGAACAGATGGAGGAACAGGGTGGCAACCCGAGACGTCTGAATGAGAACACGTCGCTTCGCCAGAAAATAAATAAATAAATACATACATACAAGAACAGGGTTGTGGTGAGTTGTGGCCAGACTAGGTTGGGTTCTCTCAAACAAGGGTGATCAAAACCATACTGTTGCACACATGGAGAGGGTGTGACAACCATGTTGTCTTCACCACTGGCTATAAACAGGACTGTGTTGAGCTGCAGGGAAACTAAGTTGGGTTCTCTCAAACTGGGATGATCACATTACACACACACACACACACACATATATAGAGAGATGGTGTGATAACTACGTTGTCCTCACCAGTGGCCATAAACAGGGTGGTAATTACCTGGGTGAAATGAATCAGACTTTGGGGAATTACAGGGCAAAGTGGGGTTGCCAGTGTCCATGTGTCTTCTCTTAATCTCAATGGATGCCTGCTGTGCGGAGGGTGATATCACCAATATGAGCCACACTGTACACACTGTGTTCTTCATACGTGTGGCTCCAATATTATCCCCCAACCCAACCCCCCCAGGTTATTTTCATTTCTACCCTGAAAAAAATAATGTGGCATAATCTCTTTGGTAATTGCCAACATCCTATGGTCCCTACACAGTTCATGTGCAAAAACAACAATAATGAAAAAAAGACACCAAAAAAGGGTCATTTTGCCCGCAACGAAAATAAGGGAATCGCAATATTTTCGGAGTGCCATCATTTTGTGGGCGACCACACACATATGAAAAACCACACGTTCATTAAGTCAAATTACAGCAGGAAGCTGAGCATGAGAGAAGTCCCAGTCCTGGTTTTTCTTTGTATGAAAAGTGCTAGCTGCGTCGAAAATTAGAGCCTGCACTGGGGGGAGGGGGGGTGGGGGGGTGCTGGGGGCTGAAATAATCCCTCTGCACAGCTAAAATGAGTTAAAAACACATCAGAAGGCAGCTTAACCTCTGAGAACCTCACCGGCTTTTCAACAACAACAAATGATCATTCCCATCATTGTTTCCAAGGGACGCTTTCTTCCCAGCGC
>NC_085012.1:26268710-26286210 GCF_963854185.1 Sardina pilchardus
GAAACCAGTTCAAGAACACGCTCTCTGTTGGTCAAAAAAACGCCTGAGTAAGAGTTTCTGTTTGTTTGTTTGTGTGTATGTGTATGTGTGTGTGTGTGTGTGTGTGTGTGACTGTGGGAGTCTCTCTTTTTCTCTCTCTCTCTCTCTCTCTCTCTCTCACACACACACTGTGTGTGTGTGTGTGTGTGTGTGTGTGTGTGTGTGTGTGTGTGTGCAGTCCAGGGCTTCCCTGGCCCGTTGGACCATCTCCAGATGAGATGTGAGATTCTGGCTCATTGCAGAGAGAGAAATATGGCTGCAGCCAAAGGCCATAAAACTACAAGCCTGAGAGCTCCAAAACAAACCCACCAGCGCCTTCCGCAGCAGCAAGCAGCAGCTCACACAGAGAGAGAGAGAGAGAGAGAGAGAGAGAGAGAGAGAGAGAGAGAGAGAGAGAGAGAGAGTACAGCACATTTGGATCAAACTGAGAGAGAGAGGTAGAAAGAGGGAAAGAGAAGGAGAGAGGGGGAGGTCCTGAGACAGAGTTTATACCCATATGACAGAAAGGTAGAAGGAAGAAGGAAGGGAGAGTGTAGAAAAAAAGACACACTAGGTGGGAGATACAGAAAGGAGATCCAGATAGAGAAGTGTAGGATTGGCAGACAGGACTAGCCTCGCTACCTCAGACTTGCTCATCTTTAGCGCAAATGAAGGTTTTGCATGCAGTTGTTTACACTGCTTCAAAGAAAATACATCTGTGCTGTTTAAACGGAGGTATCAGTGTACCATTGGTATTGCCAATAACCCTCCGCTGTCCATCACTGCACAAAGCCCACCCATTACTGGATCAGCAGCTGTGGTTGGTGATTCAGCAGTGGGAGGATTGCCAGGTGGATCTGCTGAGCAAATTCAAATGGGCTCACAATACAGAACAGACATACAGTACAAAATACAGATGCCGGGAGACAGGCTGAGAGAGAGAGAAAAAGTGACAAAGAGAAGGAGAGAGAGAGAGCGAGAGAGAGAGCGAGAGAGAGAGAGAGAAAGAGAGAGAGAGAGAGGGAGAGAGAGAGAGAGAGAGAGAGAGAGAGAGAGATTGTTGCCAACACTTGGTGCACTCAATGCACTCTCGGACTGTTGTTCCTTTTGTCTTCTTCATGTTTTCACGTTTTCGGCCATTTTAACAAAACCTAACCTCTCAAACCGAACGACAGCTGGCCGCTCTCGTGAAAGAGCACGGACTGTGCTGGCCCGGTATTCACGCTCGCCTGGGAAGTCGGTAAACTGGGTCCTTTTGGGGCACCATACAAGCACCATCACCCACACGACCAATATACCAAGATGGCACGACCAAGATGGCGAGGCGAACGCATTCGCAACGCTCCGTGTCTCTCCAGATTTTACAAATGTAATGTATAGACTCACAGCCAAGTTACCACTTACACACAGGGGACGGCCCAATCGAGCTAACTATTATTAAAACCCCTAAACCAAGGAGCTATCTCTGCAAATTAGGTACAGTAGGCTGGATTTAGCACCCTGCCTGTTGTGTTCGTTTGACATTTGAATTTGCAGAATTTGCATTCATGGGTGGTAGGGTGAACCCTTGGCTGTAATAATACATCCATAAAACCCTCTAGCCCTACACAAATGCACACACGCATGCGTACACACATGCGCGCGCACACACACACATGCATGCATGCGTGTGCGTGCACACACACACACACACACACACACACACACCGCCAAGTCAGGGTCAAGCAAGGCAGACATCACACACACATAACACATCACAACACCAAATCAGAGTAAAGTGTATTGTGTGTGTGTGTGTATGTGAGTGTATGGGGAGTGTGTGTGTGTGTGTGTGGAGGGGGGGGCTTTACGTAAGTGTATAGATATGTGTGTGTGTGTGTCTCTGTGTGTGAAGTTTTCATCTAATCTGAACTCATCTGGCCCACTCCATACTTTCCCATGTGGCGTAGCAGCCAGCTTGGGGGTCGGGGAAACGAGCGAGACGAGACCGGGCCAGACGAGACGAGACGAGACGAGACGAGACGAGACGAGATGGGAACGCCGTCCGCCTGCCCGTGCTCTGGAGCAGCTTCTAATTACAAACAGGAGCACGGGAGACGCTCATCAGCTATCAGGAAACCTCTCCAAGCTGCTTCCACATGGACCCCCCCCCCCACACACACACACATTCACGCACACACACACACACACACACACACACCTCATTCCCCTCCTCTGATGATGTCAGCGGCTGGTTGGCGTGAGAAACAGAGCGCTGTGTGCTCGGGAGGAGGCTGTAATGTTCCTCGTGTCCTCATGACTTAATTGAGAGAGATGACTAATGGGAGTTTCCATTATTAACAAAGGGGCCTGGCCACAGGTCAGCTGACTGGGCCCCGTACAGACCAGGCCAGGCAGGAGCGCTGATCTGGGGTGGACGAGGCCGTCATTCACGACTCAATACAGTTTAGGTTAGCTCCTCTGCCTCACACACTCACACATACACACAATTGAGTCTGAATTTCAAGGATTTGGTGGCATATGACCCTCTATGTCCCTGCTCCCTCTCTCTCTCTCTGTCACGCACACACACAGACACACGACACACGACACACGCACACGCACACGCACACGCACACGCACACGCACACGCACACGCACACACACACACACACCTTAATTAGTACCAGAACTCACATTGAATTCACACAATGATTAAAAGAAATAAAACTTTAAGACGTGAGCTTGTGTCCTGTCATAGCTGAGAAATATAGCCTGGCTTCATTTAGAATAAACACTGAAAAATGTCATTAAGGAAGCCTATCCATCATCTGGCTACAGAAGCGATATGATGAGACAAGCTGTCTGTTTTTAATAGCAATCAATATCAATTCATGCTACAGATGATATCTCTCTCTCTCTCTCTGTCTCTCTCCGGTCTCTAATTGAATTCTGACAATAATCACCACAGGTATTGAGATGCGCGTCCTCTCTGCAGGCCGTCACAAAAGAGAATCCTAATCAATGAAAACCAGAGAAATCAAGCATCATTTCATCCTTCGTTTCCAACAGAGAGAGCGAGAGAGAGAGAGAGAGAGAGAGAGAGAGAGAGAGAGAGAGAGAGAGAGAGAGAAAGAACCAGGAGTGTATTCAATCTATCTCGTTCCATTCATAAAACGGCGTGAATTATACCCTGTTACGAGCGGCCGTGGCAGAAATTAGAAATCAAATCCTGTCTGACTTTAGTCCCGTCCAACAATCTATGCAGATTAGACAGGGCCAATTTAGCCCCGGCGGGCGCGCTCATTTCCCCCACTATTACGCTGGAATGAAGGAAGACATTCCATTATTATTTAGACGGCCACGACAGCCGAGCAGGGAAGTTGCTGGAAATTACCTTGAGCTTTTTCTTTTCTTTTTTTCCTCCTCCTTTCTTTCCTCCGCCCCCCCACCCCCAACACCCCCACCACCCCCACCTTCATCCTTGCCTGAGTTAGTCATTATTTCAAACATCTTAGTTTGAATCGATATCTGTAATGATTTATTCGTTTGATTAAGAGGAGACTCCATCTGTAGGTGTCAAGTCATTACCGCCACCAGCAGTGATGAGAATATTCAACCCCTCCACCCGCCCACTCTCTCTCTCTCTCTCTCTCTTGCTCTCTCTTTCTCTTTCTTCTCACTTCCTGTTTGGCCTTTTAAAGACATGCACTCAGCCCCTGGGAGCTGTCTTAGCAACAGCACATCGTTCATTTCCAGTGAATTTCCACAGCTCAGAATACACTACAGCTACAAAGATGTAGCATTAAGAGTAATGTGGGCCGTAAAACAACGAGATGTGCATCTTACATATCACATAGCTTTGAAGTTCCAATGGGTCTTGAGCTACTTTGCACTCAACTGTTGCAACTGAGCCAGGAGAGGCCTGGTAGCAATGACCTCCGCCTTTCCACATGAATGCACTGGAGAACTGGACTTCATCATCAGGGGAGAGAGAGAGGGTGAGAGGGAGAGAGAAGGAGAGAGAGAGAGGAAGACAGAGAGAGAGAGAGAGAGAGAGGTAGAGAGATAGAGAGAGAGTCGCCATGTCTCTAGAACACCTGGTTGCCACTGCCTCTGAGACAACAGCGAGTCCATCAGTCACACCACACTGACCAGTGTAATCGCCAGCGCTGGCTTTTCTAATGGTAACCGTGGACACACGGACGACACGCCATCGCAAACACAAACTCAAACACGGACACACACCCCAACACGCTCAGATGGTTTTGATCTGCTCCGCTGACAAATGTTTGTCGATGAGCGCTTTCTTGTTTGTAGAGGAAGGAGGCTCGACGCTGTTTGCTGCAGATACGCTTCCTGAGAAGCCCGCATCTCGGATTTGCTTTGACCATTTCCCGGCGAGGTGTTCTGGCGCCGCGCGCCCCGCAGATAAACAGTGGCACCCCGTGTTTGCTTTGGTGCTCTGAGGGGTTTTTTCGGCTTCGACGTTTTTTTTTTCCTCCTCCGTCACAGCAGGCCGTATCCCAGAGCTGTCATACATAAACAGGCTACATATCCCCTCCCTCTGCTGATTTCGTGAGGAGAAAAAAAAAAAAATCGTTTGCCAGCAAAACGTCACCCTTTTCTGAAGATAACATTTCGTTTCTTTTTTGCCTTTTATCTGCTGAGGTGAAATAGCGCTTCTTTTTCGCTGCGTGTTTGATGTCGGGGACTTAAAAGCGTGTTCGTAGTTTTTGAATCAAACAGGAGGCACGGCATCACAGAGGATAGTACTTGTGGCTGGAGGACACAGGAGAATCTCCAAGAGAGCCTTTGCGCTTTAGATACTATAGTCAGAAAGCACACAGATTTCAGAGCCATTAGTCATAAAGAGGGCTCCATGACTGTTTACTCCAAACTGGAAAATGGAGATAAGAGGAAGAGGCTCAACAGGACAGCTCCAGGACCGACACAATGACTCGCAATGACTATCTCATTACACGCAAATGTCAATAGTGTTTCAGTTTTCCACATCTTAAGAGCAGCATGTACAGAATGCTGCAACTTTATATTTGGGTTAGAAGAAGGAATTTGATTGCGTGTTTATGGTTAATGTGCCCTTAAAGCGATTTTTCAACTGAAATCGTAATACATGACATGAAATCAGAATTGATGAGACAAAAACAATCGATTGACTGGAAATGTTTAGAAATTTTTTTTACAAAAACAGTCACAAAAAACATGATGAAAACACGAACCACCTAACCTCCTCGTTCATACCTGCTTGTTCAGATGAAGGATGCTGTCCATGTTGGATTGGAGATTTTCTTGCATGTCATTGAGTTTGTTGAGGTTGTTGGTGACCAGATTCTCCTTCTCAATCCTTTGGAATTAAAAGAGAGAGACACGGAGACGATGAACAGGGGAAGAAAGAGTGCATGTATCAGAACGGGCATTCTGGGAACAGAGAGACTATTTTAATGGGCATATAAACATATCATACTTAACAGTCTATCTATTTGATAGAAACTCAAAATAACGATGTAACCTTGTTTACTAAATAATCTTATTTAGAAGGAAGACCATCAGTATGTCTTCTTAAAGCTACCAACTTATTATATATCGAAATGTGGACACAGAATGAAAAAACACATTAAATAAGGAAAAACCCAGATGATAACGAGGAACACAATAAATTCTTCAAAGGATTTACTGTCCATTAAAATGCTTTAAAAATGACAAACGCTCTGACTAATGTCTGCAGATCTTTTAGGAACGAGAGAGGGCCATTTAATTAACGATGTATAGCGTAATGGCGCAGAGTACCCAGCCTTCTCTGGGAGACTTCTAAACAGCCCATTTTATGCCCAGATGAGCTTGTCCAGTTAGAAGATGGCATTAGCGTGCAACTTTCTAAATACTTTTTGCTTAAATCTTAAGGCTTCTGCCATTGGTTCTCTGACTTTATCGCCTATTAAACTACTTCTGATGTTAATTTTCTTGTAAAAGAGAGGCTGGAGTCTTTTCTCTAATCTGTAGAAAAAGTAATGGATGGAAGGAACTCCATCATGCGTGAGTTTCACATTCATTTGGGACCTAATGAATTCCATTTCCCCCCACACAAACTTTCTTCCCTATTAGCAATGACCACTCTTTATCCCATCTAAAAAAAAAAAAAAAAAACAAGTCAGGAAAAAAATGAGCCAAACTAAGCAGAGTTAAGATGCTAGAAGCCCATTATGAAGATTTACATAAAAAAAAGATTCTACCTGACAAGTCACAGCAATTCATTTGAGAAATAATGCGCTCTGTAATTTTTGGTAGACAGTTCCGTATGAATCAATGTAAGAATAGAGGGGAAAAAAATAAACAATAAATACATGGAGGGCTGGACAAACAGTCCATCAATTGAGAATTCCAGTAACATAGTGGAGCAGCCAAAAGTCTCTAGTATTATGAGGTACATGGGGCTATGCAGTAATGGCCCAGGAATGACTCTCCTCAGCTCTGAGTCTCCATCACCCAGGACAGAGATTGCACGTCTACAAGAATTTCAACAGAAAAGAAAAAAGGGAAGGAGAAGAAACGGAGGAGGAAAAAATACATATAATTTACAGAAAAGATTTAGTAGATCAGCAAACGCACAAATCTGTTCCAAGGGTTTCCGTCGGCCAAATAGCTCATATCTGTGGGCCCTTCAGCCAGACAGGATTTGGTCTTTTGTTGTTGAGTAATATGAAGTTTCAAGCAGTTAAGTGCTAATTGTGTCCTCTGCGCTTTCCAGGCGGCTGGCTCGGAGGCCGGGAGGCCGAGCACACCCTCTCGCTGATGTCAAACGCAGCTGGAGGTTTGATCCCTTTATTAGGACAGCAAAATACCTTTGCAGCCAAACGCTGCATTGTCCTCCTTTCTTTGCATGCCAGACATTCATAAACTGGGCCGAGCTCCGAGCTCCCACGAATCCCTCTGCCCCATCACGCTCGATGGGCTCTTAATCGAAAACATGTCAGCCACGCTCGAGAGACGGAGATAGAGAGGGATTGACACACACACACACACACACACACACACACACACACACACACACACACACACACACACACAGGGAGCAAGAGTAACAGACCATGGGAGAGATAACCAGAAGATAAGCAGAAACAGAACCATAATGGCTTGGCCATAACATGCTAATGCTAGGCCTTGTCCAGGGCCAGAGCAGAATGCCTGTAAATCCATCGGAGCGCCCTGAACACAACCCCAACACAGCCACCGAGCCCCACTGGGAGCTCTGGGAGTCTGGCTTTAAGATAGCAGATCTGTTTTGCATACAGTACATGCTGAAGCACTCCGGCGTCCAGCGGATGGCCAAAGGGTCCAGGGGGTGGGACGGAGAAGGGGCTGAGATGGAGAGAGTGGCAGAGAGAGAGAGAGGGGGGAGAGAGAGTGCAGAGTGAAGACGAGAAGAAGACGAGACATCTTTAAGAGAGACATCACTAGAGAGTGTGGCGGTGAGAGGGAAGCCATGGTGGTGCATCAACACTCAGTGCTGCACTCCTCCAAACAGCTGGTGTCCCGCTCGCTCGCTCGCTCGTTCATCACACTGAGGCCTCTCCTCTCCACTCTGACCGCCCTGCGTGCCTCTCCCTCCCCGCCGCCCAATCAACGCCGCCTATAATTTCTCTAATTAGCCCGGGGTTTGTTGACAACTTGACTGGATTACGAGTGGCGGGGCCACTTCCGCGGTCTTCCGCTGGGTCCCGTCGCTGTGTTTACGGTAATCCGCCGTCGTAATCACCCCGCCGTCTGCTAATTAAGAGCAGATAATTGTGGCTTGATTTAACGACCTTGTCAGGGATGGGGCTGACAAATTGCGAGGCAATGTGGCCTCCAGAAGCCGTGATGTTGCCTCACACACACACACACACACCCAGACACACACGTGTCATCTCTCGTCTTTGGTCCCTTGAGCCGAACGGCGCGGCCACAGCTTCTGCCGCGTCAGAGCGAGCGAGCGAGCGAGCCTCGGGCTTAAATCATCTCGCCGCGTGTCCCGTCTCAACTCGGTCGGCGGGACGAGAGCGCGAGCTGAAAAAAACACAGCCCACACCAAAGGAGCTGACACTTTAAGTGAGTGGTAGGACTGGCGCTAACTAGCATCCTCGGGGCTGGCACAGACACCAGCCACGATGCTCTGTGTACTAACTACGGCGCTGAGGGGAAGGATATATGATCTGGTCTGCTGTTGGGAAAACATGCCTGTTAAGTCTTTAAGAGGCCTCGGCTGGCTAATCCGCACAATTTGTACACTATTTGTGCATCCGCAGTGTTGAAAGAATTCACACTGCCACTTCATTTCTTTAGATCCAATGTATATGGAGCAATTCCACAGAGTCCATACGTCTGTTGGACTCTGGCGAGCCTTCACCCATTGCCCCTGAACCGTGCATTAATAATGCATACCCTCCCTCCAATAAAAGTGCCGATTATGAGCTAATTTTAGCAGCTAATTCAAGGATGCGCTCCGAGACAGGAGCTTTCATCTGTGCGGATATAAAAAGGGGATGAATATATGGATGTATATAGCCCCACAACAGGAACTCTATAGGAGCCTTTCATAAGACATAATGATATGGCTCGTCGTGGCCATGATTACTGTCGCCCTGTTATGGGCAGGAAGACAGCCGAGATGAGGAATCTTTTCAAAAGAAATTGCATAATGATATTACGTTGATGTATGAGTCAGATTGGGGTGGGGGATGGGGTGGTGACACCGTGGATATAATATGACTTATCTATGCTTACATATCTCACACGGTTTTAAAAGAAAGAAAGCAAGGAAGCAAGCTAGAGAGGAAAAAAAGAGAAATTAAGAAAGAAATAAAGAACAAAGAAAAAAAAACCTCAAGGCTATGAAAATGATACATAATGATAATCAACAGAAGATCATAAAACTCCAAATGGAAGATGTGTGTGTGCCTGTGTGTGTCTGTGTGTGTGTGTGTTTGAGAGACACACACAATGGAGACAGGTGGATTCCACTGCAGCCTTATTGCAATTTGGACGAGTCATATTCAGCCCATACTAATCTAATCACCACATCTATATGAAGAGAATTTCTCCCCTCAATTATTAGAATAGACAAAGAAGGGTGAATGTGGAGGGGTGGTGGGGGTGGTGGTGGTGGTGGTGGGGTTTGCTATTCATCTTGCTGTCATGCCGTAATACTATCATTAAAATGACTGACAGCTTTAAAAAGCATTTGAAACCAATAGGAGTCAAAACAAATGAGCGCCGGCTGAAAACAAACTCTGGTGTTTCATTAGGAATGCGCAGATGCCTGGGAGTCCAGCCTTAATGAAGAGAGAGAGGGGGGGCAGAGGGCAGGGAGCACTGAGGGAAGGGGGGGGGGGGGGCAGCGTGGAGTGTGTATATGAGTGAGTGAGTGTGTGAGTGTGTGTGTGTGTGTGTGTGTGTGTGTGGGTGTGTGGGGGGGTAGTTGGGGTATTGGACTGGGAGGGTCAGTGCTTTAGGCAGGTACTGGGCTGCGGCGGCCAGGCCTTTGATGTTTTACTCTCCTAATGAAACTAATAGATAGGCCAGCGCTGATGAATCTCCTCTGACAGCAGCTGGGAAGTATTAGTTTGTCGTTTTTCTTCTTCCCCCCCCCCCCCCCCCTCCTCATTTTCTTTTTAAGCGTTGGCCGGGATGGGCGCGCGCGGCGTGTATTATGCATGAGCGTGACACGCAGCACAGCGCAGCGCATGAGGAGGACTCACGGAGCGCCCGCTGGTCCAGGACGTCTGCTTTCCTTTAAGGACATGATATCATTGCCTGTTCCAAGGGCTAATTAGTCTGTGCACTGAACCCAGCACAGATCCTCTGTTTGAAAATAATCACGCTTAAGAAATTCTCAGATGCTCGCGCGCACACACCCAACAGGCGTCCCCTTTCGTGAAACCGGACTTGAGACTCGAGGAAAAGAGACGCGCCGCGCGCCGGACAAAGGTCCAGTCGGGCCGATGTAAAAAAAAGTCGCATGGAAATAGCTCTGAACATGAATGACCCGGGGCTGGACGCACAAGCAAACAAAAAAAAAGATAATCTTTCAGATCTTTTGTGCAACTTTTAACAAGACTGAGCACAACATTTTCAAGAGAGCAACTTCGCTAATAGGTTGATTTGTCATATGTGGCACTAAGCCGCTTTCAATCAAATTTAATTGGCTGACAGTGCTCTGATGCTCTGGTGGAGCTCGGACGAGGCAGCGCATACGTCTCTCCCTCCAGTGTCCCCGGAGGCCGTGCTGTTAGCCAGGTCCTCATCTTCCTCCACGCACGGCTCTTGCTCAGACGCATGACTGAACAGGCTGCTGCACGCCGCCCTTCATTCAGACGCCGCCGATGAGTCCCGTGTCCAGCTATTAAATAGCGACTTATGTGCAAAACTACGGCGCCGAACGGAAACGAGTCAACGTGTAGCCATCATCATGCACCGATAATATCAAATTGGTCAGGGTGTCGCTGATGCATCTCAAGAACACATTCAAAGCTTGCACGAAAAAAACAAAACAAAATAGTTTTGCAGAAGGTAAAATAACGTCTGGATAGACACCACCAACCAGTAAAGTTTGTGCAGGTAAGATAGAAGTTAGCCTGCAGCCTAGAGCTTTTCTATTGGTGAAGCAGAGGCAAGGATGTACAACCACCTAATCAGAGCCTTTTTCCAGCTATTCTCTTTGAGGACCAAGGACTTCTGCTGGCAAGATTACTGTTTTGCCTCAAGTGAGTAGTCTTTCAGTAAGCTCTCCTCAACCACTGCACTTGACAACGTTGAAGTATACTATTACAATATAAATATATGTGCACTTAACCTGCATGTGGAGGAGGTAATGTGTGACAAGAGCTGGCCATATATCCTTAACAAATGAGAGTGTTGCATAACTAAATACGTTGCACTGCGCACAGTTAAATAAGGCGGCACGTCTAACAGTTCCAGAGAACATAATACACCAAGTATGGAGTGAGAGGATGCACTTGTCTGCATTTAGCCCACATAAGTGTGCGAGAGAGTGAGGATGAATATGCACGATCCCTGCCACATGGACCTATGGGGCTGATGAGTGTGCACAGAGAGTGTGTACTTACTCCTCGGCCTCCAGCTGACCTTGCAGTTGATTAAGAAGGGCCTGTTGATTATCCGAGTGGTAGTGGATGGCCTGAGTGATGGAAGGAGGAAAGTTCATTAATGCTCAGTGCATTAACAGTGATGGAGTGCTATGGGAGGCCCATGAACCTACCCGCAGCAGATCCCACCACCGCAGATGAAGGTGTGATAGGGTCTGGGGTGGGGTGGGGGGAGGACTGGGGGAACCTTGTGGTACACACACACACACACACACACACACACACACACACACACACACACACACACACACACACACACACACACACACACACACACACACACACACACACACACACACACACACACACACACACTCATACACACACACACACTCACACATACAGTCTTTCTCTCTCTCTCTCGCTTACACACACACACACACATACACACACACACACTCACACACACACACATACAGTCTTTCTCTCTCTCTCTCGCTTACACACACACACACACACACACACACACACACACACTCTCTCTATCTCTCACTCACTCACTCACACACCTTTATCATAAACATGCTGAGCAGCTAGAGATGAAATTGCAGCTACCCATCAGATGGCCAAATAATGTCAGTAAATTTCTTTCAGCTTTGTATCATTGCAGAAGCTTGATATACCATGTTTGATGTGAAGTAGATCTTGAATCTCAAAACAAATAGCAGTACTTCACTGCGCATTGGGGAACACAGGGGACTGATTACTTCTATAGCTAAGGGGATACAGAGGCGATTACGGTTTGGACACCGTTATTGTCTCCAAAAGGTGTCTTCAGAATTAGGACAGGGCGAGAAGCGGGGCTTCTGGTGTGGAGAGTCAAATGCTGCTGGTCTGTTGGCTGCAGCACTGGGCTCCTTCATGTCTTACCTTTAAATGCTCCAGCTCCCGCTCCCGCTCATAAGACGCTGCTCGCAAGGTCTTTAGCTCAGCCTCCAGAGCCTCGCCACTCGCCTGCAGATTACTGAACACACACACACACACACACACACACACACACACACACACACACACAGAGAGAAATGAGACAGGGAAAGAAAGAGAAAGAAAGAAAAAAAGGAGAGAGGGATTGTGACAGTGAGAGAGAGAGGGGGGTTGAAATAGACAGAGAAAGAGCAAGACATACAGAGGGAAAGAGAGATGGAGAGTAAGAGACAGAGAAGAGAGAGAAAGACAGAAAGGGGGGGGGGTGTGAATTAAGACGGGAGTGCGTGGGGAGCAGTGAGAGAGCGAGTGAGAGAGAGAGAGAGAGAGAGAGTACAGGATGTCTTGACGGGTCTGATACTGTATAATTTTAATGATGTCATTTAAATGACATGATACTTTATGATGTTTAATGAGCGACACAGTCTGACCCCCACCAAGCAGAAGACGGAGAGAGCAAAACTTTATTCATTTATGAAACGACCACGCTGCCCGCACAAAATGGGTCATCTACCGAGGCCTGTTAGCTCCAGCGAGATTGCCAAACAGATTTGCTGTCAAACACAACTCCAAGTTTGGCCCCTAAATGAGGGAGATTGCTGCACGAGGACTAACTAGCAAATGTAGTGGTTTTTCGCAATTTGATGTCTACCACATAAGGTTTTAGATGAATAGGATCTGTCATGATCAAAACAACCAACTAGGGTCAGCCCACAGAAGAAGAAGAAGGAAAAAAAATCACGCTAACATTTACTAATGATAAACATAACATTTAGTAGGATTCAATTTTGCTTAAAAACACCCATATAAAAATATAGCATAAATATAACGACTTTTAAAAATGTGAGCAAAACAAACAAAAGAAAGCGGCTTGTGCGGTTGTAAGGGTGTGGGGATGACTGGTCGACGATTGTGCTTGTCTTCACGTGTTGTTGCAGGAGACCTTGACCTGTCTGTGCGGACGAACACTAAATCAGTTTAATTGAGTCTCCCAAGGAGAGTGGGAGATCGCATGTCCGCCAGTGACCAGCGCTCTAAGTCATCCGACCCCGCTTGCCTTGCTCATTACCCCCATTACGGAGGCTCAAGATACAATTAAAGTGGGGAGCGCGCCTTTCCGGTAAATTGCCAATCACGCTTCCCGATTCTTACAAACAATTGTGCTTCACGAAAACACGGTCGCTTCTGCTCCGAGTCAGGGCCGGGGGGGGGGGGGGGGGCGCTTTTGTCTGCAGCGGACGTTCCGGTGATTTGAGCTGACAGCTCAGTGACGCTAGCGCAAAGCACTCCCCGCCCCCCTTCAACCTCCAAAAAGCCCCCCCCCCCCCCCCTATGTAAGCATCACAGGCAACTGGGGGAGAGCCTTGACAGTTTTAATGAAGCATCACTGGTGAATATGCAGGGGCAGGCCTGAGCTTGGGCCTAGAGGATGCCTGAGAGCTATGGGCCCCGTGACAGGGCTGCTCTGGAGAGGCTTTAAAACACAGAGTGTGTGACGCCACAGAAGACAGGGGGGACACCCCAGTGTCTCGTATCAGGGCCTCATCACTGCCTGTCAAAACGGCGACACTGTTTCAAGAGTTTGTGTCTCTGCGTGTTAGTATGTCTGTGTGCATGTGTGTGCCTTTACTGTATGTCTGTGTGAGTGTGTGCATGCTTTTTTTTTGATGTGTGATTGCATTTCTGTGCATATGAGTGGATATGCCATTTTTTGTGCAAGTGTATGCAAGTGTTATACAGTACGTGTGTGTGTATGTGTGTGTGTGTGTGTGTGTTTGTGTGTGTGTGTGTGCGGGTGTGTGTGAGTGTTAGCACCAGGTCGTCAGCTAAGCCTGTCACTCTCGGGCTTGGTGCTGTGAGCATCAGAGCTGAATTAAAAGCCTGCGAGTGGGAACGCAGACTGCTGACACATACCACTCTGACCTACTTTATTTGCTGCTAAATTAGCACAGCTTGATAGCGTGCCTCTCTTCACCTCAAACTTAGTCAAGCTACGGCAGGTGCTGGAGTACTTGTCTATTGTGTGTGTGTGTGTGTGTGTGTGTGTGTGTATGGATACAGTATCACATATGCTCTAAGCATGGACATTTCAGCTTGAACCCCAATAGCACTTCCGATATTTACACCCAAAAGGCCCAGCCTACTCTCATTGGCTGCTTGCAATGTCAATCACAGGAGCGCACAGCACTGCTGACGTGCTTGAGTTGTCCGAATTGACAGCCAGCCAACGTGAAAAGTCACCAGCTGTTAACCTCACACGAGATGCTGAACACTTGCACGTAGATTTGATCCAAAAGCAACACTCCTCATCAAAAATCACTACACATTGTATTATGTGCAACGGAAGTATATGATTGTGAATGCAAAAAAAGGAAATTCTGCAAAGTAATAACGGGGCCAGAGCAAGGCATTTAGCCTATAGCGTATCGATTCAGCAGGCTGCCGAGAGCAACCGTCCCCTGCATAATGCCTTCTCACCGAGGAGTCCATCTGTATCACCTGCAGACGCTAATGTGGCGTTCATGATGTGGAAACCAATCCATTCATTAGCACAGTCCAGCTAGCGGCTCAGTTAGCACCTGGGCCACATTAGCATACTGGAGCTTGTTCTCGTGTGAGAGAAATGAGGATAACATAGAAAATGAGGAATGAGGGGGAAAAAATGGAAATGAAGTTAGAGAGTCGGAAGGACACACACACACACACACACACACACACACACACACACACACACACACACACACACACACGCGCGCGCACACGCACACTTGCACGAACGCACTCACTAGCATATGCCGACATACACACACGCTTTTCTTATTCTCATGGGTGTAATTATCTTCAGTAGCCAAGCGGTGGCTATCTGTGTGCTGTCCTCTCCTCTCAGGAAGTGGAGGCGGTGGCAGGCGGCAGAGCAGCGGACAGGCTCTTGTCTCCAATCAGCCGCAGATAAGGTGATTATGTTTTACATCGGCCCGCACTGGGGATTTCTTCATCATGCAAAGCAGGCCAGGTGACACGCCGACATAGACGGACTGAGTGAGTGTGTGTGTGTGTGTGAGTGTGTGTGTCAGTGAGAGAGAGAGAAAAAGAACACTAGTGAGAATGTGTGTGTGTGTGTGTGTGTGTGTGCCTGTGTTCGTGTGTGTGTATGCGCATGTGTATGTGAGACAGGCAGAGAGAGAGAGAGAGAGAGAGAGAGAGAGAGAATAGCAGCTGATAAAAGAGCAAGGTCTCATGTTCTGATAAGAGCAAATGCAGCTCAGGCAGGAAGCCATCTTATAGTGAGTCACCTCTTCAACCACTCCACTGCACACCACGAGAGAGAGAGAGAGAGAGAGAGAGACACACGGCCATGGGAGATGGGGACATCATTACAACAATATGATCAATTACATTTTATTTATTGACTTTAGGGGGGTTGTTCCCTACAGAGCATTCTACTGTACTGAGCACACTTGTTGGAGTTTCACTAAAGAGCATCCATCATTGAAGGAACATCGCCACTCGCATGTAAAACAATACCAAACCCCATCCCAACAAAGGGACTTTTGATTTTATTGCCTTTGACTTGAACGCAGTGACTTATTGACTTTTAATTGACGAGAGCTGGAGTGCAGCCCCCAGATTACTCAACAAATTCCTTTGTGTATTGGGCCACGCCGAAAAACCGATCCCCCGGGCCAACGGGGTGTCTTGTTGTTTGGTCGGGAGCGACGTCGCCTTGTTTGTCGACGCGACATTTGTTCTGAATGAGGCGGCCACAGATGTGGGCTGCGCTTCGTGTGTCAGCAGCGTTTACTGCCGGCAGACATGTACGCTGTCACAGACGCCACTTCCTGCCTGTAACTCAGCGGCAACGTCGGCCCGTCTCCAGCCCGCGTGTGAGCGTCCCGCCCCGCCCACCCGCCCCCGCCGCCGCCAATCACAACGCGCCTCCTCAAACCAGGAAAACATTAAAGCCCGTCGCCAGACATGTAAACACATGTGTGACAGTATATAAGGCATGTAATTATTGGCATACGATAATAAATTATAATCGGAGGATGCTGACGAAAGATAAAAGCAAGTACAGTAGAGGCATGGAAGAGACTAGAGGCCGCTCGCCATTGTGGAACATACGCTATGACGACATGCTGGAACCTGATGAGACGCTGAAAGATGCATCCAATCAAATGAAAGAAGTCAAAGGATTTCCATTTCCCTCTTTTTCTGTTTACTTATTACACGGTAACAAAAGAAGTAATTGCCATATGGGGAAAGCGCTAACCTTTTCCGAAACGCTGGCATTTGACTAATTACAGACGATAGAGTGTGACTGTGTGCAGATGCTTTCCGTGTGAATATGTGTGGATGTCTAAGCGCGGGTCACTGAATGGGGAAGAATTCCTGAGGAGTCGTCCCCCCCCCCCCCCTCCCCCCCTTGGTAAGAAGAAAGATGGGAAAAAGATGGGAAAGGTCACGGATAATTATGTGTCAGCTCTCCCCGTCATTCCCGACGCGGACGCGGGCGACGATGATGGGCCTCGGCGAGATGGAAAATGTGACGCTGGCACGACCTCCTCTACAGGTGCACACCTAACGCACGCGCTCCGCCATTTCCTGCCATTAAAAGAGGAAATCTGGATGCGTTTCGACCTGAGATATAAAACAGCTGGCTTGATCTCTCCTGGCGAGGGAGAGCGAGACGCTGGCGACAGCCAGGAGATCTCTGGCGCTAAGACAGAAGATAAGCGGCGGAATCCATCATCTGCCCTGCGTAGACTTGACCCCCCTCTCTCACACACACACACACACACACACACACACACACTCTCACTTCCTTGCCTTCCCAGTGCCCAAATACGCCCCCCCACCCCATCTCCCCTCCCCTCTGTTGGCCCCCTCAGGGCCGTAATGGCCATCCTGTGTCCCCATTTACCCCACGGTGCTCCAGATCACAGAGCAGATAGCGCTGCACTCGGGCTCTGGGAAACACAGCTCCAGGAACAGAGGCCAGAGCGGGGCGCACAGATATGGAGGGAGGAGGGGAGAGAGAGAGAGAAGATGAAGTATGAATCAGAGAGAGAGAGAGAGAGAAAGAGGGAACGAGGACACTCTGAGAAACAGAGACAAAGTAAGAAGGAAGGACAGACAAAGGGAGACAGACTGGGGCAGAGAGAGAAATAGAGAGAGAGGGGGAGGAGAGAGAAAGAGAAAGAGAGAGAGAGAGAGAGGGAGGGAGAAGTGAAAAGAGAAAGAGGGAAATAGGAGGGAAGGGGCGACGGGAGAGCGCGGGGCGAGAGAAAGTGCAGGCCCAACCACAGGGGCTCTGGGGGGCTTTGTGTGCGTGTCCTTGAGTGTCTCAATGAGACGATGACTGTGGGAGCAGATATGCTTAAGAAAGCCCTCCCTTTTGATTTGCTGAAGAAGGGCCC
>NC_085012.1:26296210-26301210 GCF_963854185.1 Sardina pilchardus
ACACACACACAAACACACACAGTATCATCAGGTAGCATGCATGGTGAAAAAGAAGAGATATTTAATAAAAGCCTGCCACTGGTAATCCTCTGTGATTGTCTGCAACCTCCCATCCCCCACCCCCCACCCCCCCCCCCCCCACCACCACCACCACCCCTGCCAAGACTATGCCACTGCTGTGTCTGTTGACGAGGACATCACCCTGTCACCTGCTATAATGCTTGACAGCTCATTCTACTGCATAAGGCCGCAACGAAATTACTACCCCACCAACCCCATCTCCTACACGCCTATCCACCCACCCACAACTACACACACACACACACACACACACACACACACACACCACCTTCTCGAAATCCGTTGCTGGCTAATAACCAAAGGCAATATCTGGCCTTCTTTTCAGTGTGCAAAGCAAAGCTACACGGAGAGCTGGAGTGAAGCCCTGCAGAGGGGGAGATTAAAGAGGGGTAATTATGATGAGGGAGATCATGCCTGGTACCACAGAGAACCACACAGACAGGCACAGACAGAGAGAGGGAGGGTGGGGGGGAGGAGAGGTGAGAAGTCGGGTAACTCGTTACAATGTTTCAATTATATCGGCACATGGAGGGTGCTGAACGCCACTTTACAAAGACCCGCTCGACTCCAGTGGCGACGGGAACACAGGGGAACGCTGCTGTCGTGTTTAGAGACATTTTTTCCCCTGCTCTTTTCTCTCTCTCTCTCTCTCTCTCTCTCTCTCTCACTCACACACACACACACACACACAAACACGTGTCAACAATATTCCCTCCTCACCTGAACGTGTGTGCCTACCTCCCTATGGGGCATATCTAGCATGCCATTAAAAAAACAAAGTAGCAACAAGAACAACAAGAGAAATATTCTAATTAGATTTCGGCAACATCTCATGTTCAAGGTGGGACATATCGATTGTCAGATCCTTCTGTTTTATGTGCTTTTATTAATTTATTTACTTCTTTTCCAAGCTGGAGAGCTGGCTAGACTTTTGAGCTGGAAGCCGAATCAATGGGCAGATAAAATGTATTCAAATAAGCATCACTTCCAGCTCCACTTGTGGCTGTTTGTGAATGATATCTATCCCTGTGGAGCAGCTGAATGGTTCGGATGCATCTCTGAGCAGGAGACTAAGACCCTGTCCGCATGGAATACCGCAGCACTATTTAAACCACGCGGCCTGACAGGTAAGGGGGAAAAAAAACAGCCTCGACTGCTCGGCGAGCAAGAAAAGCGCACGTTTGCAGACACTGGGGACTGCTCGGAGATGAGTGTGTGTGTCTAATTAGCTTTCCTTATGCACTCAAATGTAAATTTAAAGTCAGACTTGCCAAAGGAGATAAACTCTCCGCTGCGTTTTCGCAGGGAGGAAAAAATAGAATTCAATCCAAACCAATAATATGGTCCTGCTGCACCCAAAACCATCACGCCAGAGGGGTTGGATCCGCTCACAGTGGTGGTGAGGCACGGCTTTGCAAAGTTGAAGAAAAGAGATGGCACTTAACTCTATCCTTCTCTCTCTCTCTCCCTCTCTCTCTCCATCTGTCTGTCTCTCTCTGGCTCGGCATCGCTCTGACTTGGCCATCAATGGCGTCTCGACGGATGGCAAATCTTCTGCCGCATTGTCGAGGCTGAGCCTACAATGCGCCCTGCGAGCTGTCGTGTAAACTCGAGACCTGGCTTTTCCCCCCATGCTGCACGGGTGTCACCAAAAGCGATTTGTGTCAATTTCCCGCAAGCCTCTGAGGAGAACGGGGGAGATGGTGGTGGTGGGTGGAGGTGGTGGTGGATGGTGGTGGTGTCAGAGGCAGAGGCGACGGCGATGGCGGGGCGGACTATTCTACATCTCCGAGGATTACAATGAAGAATGAGATGAATGGAGGATGATATTATAGACAACCATGGCAAGGCTGAAATAAAGACGGGCTTCTTGTAGGAAATGTCAACTGCGGGAGCCCGCCGACCACGGATTAACGGCAGGGATCGGAACGCAGAATGCAGGGAGACGGGAGGGCTTCCGGAAGCCTGTCCTATCCCACGGGCCTCGGCAGAGGTGCTGGTGGGCGCATTATTATAATCCAAAAATACAGCGTGGCACGGACGAGAGCGAGAGCAAGTGACAGTGGAATAAGAAGGAAGGTGGAGAGCCAGGCAGGATGGAATAGAGACAGTGTGCATGGCAAGGAGTTGAAAAAGAAAATCATTTTTAGATGTAATTGGAGGGTCTAGACGAGAAAATTGGGAGCAGCAGAGCGTGTCTGGTCATAGGAGCATTATAAGAAAAAGGACTTGCGGGACCCAGCCATAAACTCAACCTGAATACAGTTGGCCAATGCTCCTGATAGATTAGGACACAAAGTGACGTTAAAATAACATCTATTTTGTTTGGGTCCGCAAGACACAAATGCAATTATCCCCACGCCAACCTTCAGTCTATGAATGACTTAAAACAGGTCACAGGCAAGCACCTTGAAGCATTAAAATTGCACGCGCCTGCACACTTCATTTCATATTCTCTCAAGTTGGCCCATCTACATCAAATGAAGTAAGGCACACATATATTGTTAAACACGCTAGTATTAATCTTTGATTATTCCCACTAATTAAAAGCCCTGACGAGAGGAACATCATTTAAATATGTATATTTATCACTAAGAGCTGCTAAATAAAACATCTTCATTTGACAAGAGGACAGGAAGGTACAAAAAAAGGAGTGGAACTAATTCCTCTTCTGACGATTTTGTTGGTGGCCTTAATGGTGGTGACATAATTACATATTAAACCAGAGCACCCCCTTCCCCTTAATAATACTACTAATGGATACTTTAATTGCGCCAGTACCGGCTGTAATTTCCTGGCAAATAAAATGAACCCTCTAATGCTTTAATAACTACTCTTCAATGATTAATGGCGAGCACAAGGCGGACAGGCAATGAGGGATGTTTTAGAGGGCCGTGGCTCAACAAGTAATTAAGGGCCAAACAGTAAACACCGCGCGGGCACTTGCCCTTCAGAGCGGGCCGTCATCCTCCAGTGTCCGAGCGGCCAATCACGCCGGCCGAGACGGCTCTGTGTAATTTTGATATGTGTGTGGCCGTTTTCAATCAGCACAGATGAGCGTTTTCAATCAAGAGCTGATAGTATACGGAGCACCGTAAAAAGGTGATTTGTGATTGCAGGGAGACGCATGTGAGTGTGTGTGTGTTCGTGTGTGTGTGTGTGTGTGTGTGTGTGTGTTGTACATACAGCCAAACCCTGACTACGTGGCCCCAGCTCAACACAATGGCTCTATTAACTCAACTGGCCTTTAAGACATGAAAAGGAAAGATACGAGAAGGGAGCCCTACGCCACGACACTCCCCATGTCGCCATGGTTGCTTTCAAGAACAAAGAACAAAATATTTCTCTTTTTCTTTTCGCTTTTACTGAATCAGACCTCTTCAGAAGAATGATCAATATTAGTGTGATTCAATGCTAGGCATTGTTGAATCGAGCTCCTAACAGTTGTGTTGTGGGCACTACTGAATGGACGGGGTCACCCATTTTAAATACTGTAAATCTCACAATAGCACTTGAGTAGCTGGCTGCTTTCTCATGGGCGGGAAGACAAAGTGCTTTTGAGTGAAGGTTGGGAAAAGTTTAGTGAACGGGAGACAAATGAAGAAAACAATGAGGGGAAAACCCTTCTCTGAAAAATAAAAAGCCTTCATAAAGAAATGAGTATTCAATAAAAACACAGGATACATGTGCTTCCCTTCAAGTAAAAGATAAGCTTACAGTACATCACTAAAGTATGTTTTTTTTATATACCTCTTTGTCAGGGGGTATCCATTTTTGATGTCTTTACAGGGGTGCCAGTAAATGTGAAGGCTGCTGTATGTATCATCATGTCATTTCAAATCAGCGTGTTTTGAATACCCGTGTACACAGTTGGAGGAAGCTATCTTTAGCAGCATCATGCAGGCATATGCTTGAGCTGAAATATGCACAAAGAACCTGGCAGTGGGGTTTGCTATGTAGTGACTTCAAAGGAGGGAATGGTTCACAATTACAGACACCCTAGACCCTTGTGTGTGTGTGTGTGTGTGTGTGTGTGTGTGTGTTTTCATGTTGAGGTATTCATTACTCTGACTGGTGGGTAAGAAAATGTGGCTGTATGGAGATAGCCCTAATACACTTGCATTACAAAGAAGCACATATATATACTCATGCACAGTGGGTCACTGAGAAAGAAAAAAAATGATATAATTAAAATATCACTCCTACAATTACTGACAAACGGTCATCATTTCTCTCCAAGCGCCACAAAGGCATGCATGGCAGAATGTCCATTGCACTGGGGTAATTCTAAAATAATTTAGCCTCACTCAAAATCCACTTAAAAGATACATCAAGTAATGGCTTTGACCTGCGCAGACGAGGCCATTTCAAAGCCAATTTCCTTTGGATTCATCAAGCTTGACCATTCCTCTCCCCATTATATCCCACCGGCAGGTTGGCTGGGGAATCTGGTGCTCCTCAGATGCGGATAAGAACCTAATGCCCCACAGAGAGGGAGAGGGGAAAAAAAAAAAAAAAACGGAACAAACATTCCTGGTGGAACAAAAGGCCGCCATTTTGTGCATCCATTTACACGGCCGCTCCCTGAGCTCAGATGACACGGGCGTCCATTAAAAACGGGAAACAAACACTGAGCATTTACGCCTGCGCGTGTGCTGAGCGCGACCTTCGCCCCCCAGCAGGGTACTTAGAGGCCATTTAATAGCAGACGTAATTACGGATGCGCCTAACCTCTTTTAACTCTGGCTGAATCAAATCAGATAATACAATAGATAGAAAGACGACATCTTGAATGTCTCCCTGAGGATAAGACATCTAAAAAAAATGTATTCTAACTCATTGCTTGTACTCAATAGTCCATTGCTAACATACAGTATTATGTCTTTTTTCTCTCTCTGTTTAAGCCCTACTGGGCCAGC
>NC_085012.1:26321210-26328710 GCF_963854185.1 Sardina pilchardus
CTGGTGTGCGGACTACTTGTTCTCTATGCTGTGCTCTTACCCATGCTCCTGTACAGGCCCTGTGCTGTGCTGTGCTGTGCTGTGCTGTGCAGTGTTGTGTGTGCTGTGTGTGCTGTGCTCTTACCCATGCTCCTGTACAGGCCCTGTGCTGTGTGTGCTGTGCTCTTACTGTGCGTTCAGACCAAAACCGTCAAAAGCGTCAAAGTCGCTGGTGAAGCTCATAGCCCGACGCTCAACCCAGTTCGGTGCATTCGGCGCCGAAAGCGTCAAAGCTATGACGTGAAACATTTGAACAAACCACAAGCAGCAATCCTGCGAGTTTGACATTCTGATTAGTTGACGCCGAACCGTGTCATAGCTCATTACCATAAAGTTAACTGAGGCTCAACTTTATTTTGACGCCCGTGAAGCTCATGAAGCCACGCTCACGCCCGGAACGCTTTTGAAGCCGGTAACGCCGACTCTCCATAGAAAATGAATGATTTCCGGCGCTCTTGACGCTTTTGACGGTCTTGGTGTGAACGCACAGTTACCCATGCTCCTGTACAGGCCCTGCGCTGTGCTGTGCTGTGCTGTGCTGTGTTGTGCTGTGTGTGCTGTGTGTGCTGTGCTCTTACCCATGCTCCTGTACAGGCCCTGTGCTGTGTGTGCTGTGCTCTTACCCATGCTCCTGTACAGGTCCTGCGCTGTGTGTGCTGTGCTGTGCTGTGTGTGCTGTGCTGTGCTGTGCTGTGTGTGCTGTGCTGTGTTGTGTGTGCTGTGCTCTTACCCATGCTCCTGTACAGGCCCTGTGCTGTGCTGTGCTGTGCTCTTACCCATGCTCCTGTACAGGCCCTGCGCTGTGCTGTGCTGTGCTGTGCTGTGCTGTGCTGTGCTGTGCTGTGCTGTGTGTGCTGTGCTGTGTGTGCTGCGCTGTGCTGTGCTGTGCTGTGCTCTTACCCATGCTCCTGTACAGGCCCTGCGCTGTGCTGTGCTGTGCTGTGCTGTGCTGTGCTGTGCTGTGCTGTGCTGTGCTGTGCTGTGCTGTGCTGTGCTGTGCTGTGCTGTGCTGTGCTGTGCTGTGCTCTTACCCATGCTCCTGTACAGGCCCTGCGCTGTGTGCAGCTGCTGGCTGAGCCGGCTGATGTGTGCGCTGAGCGCGTGCTTCTCCTGCTGCTGGCTGCTGGACTCCTGGCGGGCGCCGCGCACCTCCGCCCTCAGCCCCTCGGCCTCCTGGGACGCCGCGCGCACGGCCTCCTGGGCCAGCTGGAGGTCCACCTCGGCCTGCCGCAGCAGCTCATCCCTCTGTTTGACGGCCTGGTCCGGAGAGGGAGAGACAGAGAACAGGAGGAGCGGAGTGAGCTCACGCCGAAGAGAGCCGCAGCTGACGCAACAGCGCGCCGGGAGCGGAGGAGGTCATTTGGTCGGGCCCGGGAGTACGCAACAGGCCATCTTTTACACCGTGATTGACTTTTATTCATTTGCTGATGCCTTCTCCAGAGGGACTCGAAATTGGAGGGGAAAAAGTCAAAAAGTCAAGGCAGACTTGTTGACGGCACATTCAGACATATTGAGTGGTTTCATCGAAACTGAACAAAACAGAGCAGAACAAATATTAAATATTTAATAGCTAATCAGTACCATATATCAAACGCTCGCAATTGTCTTTGTTTCATTTTGATCCTAATGATGGGTAAAAAAAAATGCCCTCGGTATTGCCAGCCTAAGAATCAAATCCTTTTTTTTCCCCTCTCCACCCATGCACTGAGCCTGTAAATTTCCTTCACTAAGCCGTTAAGACTTCGCGAAACCAAAACGAAACCAGATGGCTGACATGAAATACTGGACATGTCTTCTAGTCTTTCGAAGCTGGACTGCACAAGTCCTTACCGCTGTGAGACAGAGACAAATCCATGAAGTCCGTGATGTAAAAATCGACGATAAAACACATGAATGCCGAAATAGCTCAAGTACGACTTCATCACGGAGTCACAGCACTGTACGAGTACAGTCTGGTTTAGTGGGGCTCAGCTCAGTCCCATCAGAATACACAGCAACGTACACGCAACATTGAGAAACGAGAGACATAACGCATCGCCACATGTAACTACATCTGCAAATATACTCTTTTTTTTTCTTAAAAGAAATCATCATCATTACTGGGCGACAGTGATGATTCCATTCTCATGTGCTTGCGTGTTGTTGCTTCCTCCATTAGAAGGGAACATGTATAATGTATAGCGTTTTTAAGTGTGTCTTAATGCATTCCCCATTATTAAAACATCCTTTAATAAACGCCAATGAGCTACAATGAAGTGACAGCATGCTGGTCCCATTAGGGAGCAGCCCTCGTGTAAAACAAATGCTGCACGCCATCACGTACAGAGGTTACATTGTGTAAGATCACCGTCGCCCGTGCCTCCGCTTCAGGTGCCCGCCGGGTGAAGGCACGCGATTGGCTGTCCGCTCCTTGGCATGGTGCCACTCCCGGGCCCGGGCGCTTTATCATGCGCCATCACGGCTCCTGATAATTGGAATATTTAGTGCCCCCCTTCATGTCTTAATTGGAGTCAATTGCGTCCGCTTGCCACGCTTTTCTTTGGCATTAATCCTGGGCTAATTTGTTTCTGTCAGTCTAATGAGAAGTCTCTATGTGTGTGTGTGCGTGTGTGTGTGTTGGTGGTGGTGGTCGGTGGGGGGGGTTCTGGTGGTGGGAATCTCACCCTTTGAAAAGGCCAGAGAGTATGCTTAATGAAAGCCTCTTTAACATTCTCCCCCCGCTTGGGGTGGGGTGGGGGGCAGAACAGACGAGATGGGTGACAAGGTGATACAAAGAAAGGTGAGTGTCCTCGCCTGTTGTCCCGTCTGACGAGCAAAACAAACACTCGATGAGGCAAAGGTGATCAGAGATTAAGGAAGACGCGCGTCTTATTCCACCGCACGCTGCAGGGTAATTGAGAAGGAAAAAAACCAGAAAGAAAGAAAGAAAGAAACAGGCCGGGTGAAGCTTGCCTCAAAGAAAAAAAAAATTGTGCAGATCTGCCGTTATGCAAGAGCATTTTAGGGCTTTTGGGAGTAGGCTGCCAATTTTACATAAACAGAGGCTTGCATATTCCCCTGTGTGAAATCATTGATTTGGAAGGACTCACAAATTCCTGTCTGACAATGTGGGAAACAGAGAGAGATGCATTTTCTAAAGACAGGCCTCAGCTGAAACTTATTTAAAACGATGACCCTTTCAAACGCTGCTGGCAATGGTCGATAGCCAAATTTACACAGATGGTAGGTGTCCAAAATCCATTAATGTCAAACACAATGTTTGTCTTCTAAACTTTGAGGGAAAAAATGTGTCTTTGTGAAAAAAATAACCTTGCATACTTATTATACTGCATATGTTTCTCCAGTTTAAAATCAATAGCCGTGGACACACTGGCCTGTGAATGTCCAGCGCTCTAAATGGTCTCATTGCCAAGGTCTCCTACAGCCATATCAAATCAAATCAATCAACACTTATTATCAAAGCTTTGAACAGCAGACTTGAAAGACGGCCTCAAACATACCTTGATGTTAAAACTCTCTGCAAGAAAAGTTGACTGACAATGGCAAGGGTAAAGCCTTGCTTATAAAACTAGAAGCTTTTATCGGAGCCTGTGTCTATGGGCAGGTTCTCTCTTTGTCTTCATTGTCACTTATGTTCATGTTATATGTTCCACTGACGTCCTCCCAGTGTGTATGGTACAATCACATGGCTTAGCTTAGTGCTGTGGCTAAGGAGAAAAGTCATGGGTTTGGCTCTTGGCTGCCACCGTTGTGCCCTTAAGCAAGGCACTTAACCCTGAGTTGCTCGAGGGTGACTGGCCCTGTAACTAATTGATATCTGTAAGTCGCTATGGATAAAAGATGGGGAAATCAATATGTGATTTAGTTGTTCATGCTTTACGTTCCACTGTAATTCCTTCATGTGTATGTGTGTGTGTGTGTGTGTGTGTGTGTGTGCGTGCGTGTGGTATAATCGTATGAGGAAATAGAAATAAAAGCTATTGGAAGGTGACTTGGCTGGTCAAGGCACTCACCTGGTCCTTGAAGGTGCAGGTGTTGCGGGTGAGGGTGAGCTCCTGCTGGAGGTCAAGGGCCTCCTGGTGCAGCTGGCTGAGGGCGGCTCTGTGCTCACTCTGAGCTGAGGCCAGGCCAAGACGCAGGGACTGCACTGCCCTGTCCAGCTCCTGCTTCTCCTGGGCCCCAGTGCGGAGCTCCTCTCTCAGGCCTTGGGCCTCACCGTGCAGCTGCGCCAGGAGATTGTCGCTCTCCACGCTCCTGTGGGCGTGCTCTTCAAGCTGCTGCCTCAACAGGGTCACTTCCTGTCCAGCGGGCCCAGTTATAAAGCAAAGCATGATGGGAAAAGGAAACTATTTAATGGAATTCCCAAAAGGCACCACCGGTTTATCCCACACAGTGGCTACTCTCACTTTCTCTCACTATATCCGCTAAATTTTGACTTACAGATTTTGTGATACTGGTCTGTAACCAGACTAATCCTAAACAAACAAGAAAAACAAACGCAAGCAAACACTGACACAGCGGTGACGAGGATACCTTCTGGTATAGATCTCTCTGCCTCCTCTGAGCTTCGTAATCATCATTAGGATGAGAGTGACCGAGCTGGAAGGTGCTGAGGTCAGTCTCAAGCTGAAGGCATCTTTTTTCATACTGGGCAATCTGGAGAAGAAGAAATGCCGGGAATTCATTTCACAAAATGGCACGGATCACTGGATGCAAATTAAAATGCCTTCTTGGTGCCAGAGAGCAGTTATCTGCTCAAGTTCAAGATGAAGTTGAGGTCACCATAAACCACATGTATATATATATATAACAGCGCTATTAGTGGCATTAGCCTAGCAGTATGGAAGAGGCAGAGAAACACCCACGGATGCGGCTGTGAGCAGACAGATTAAAAAAAGAACGTTTGCCGATGTGGTTTGAAACCTATTGGAGCATTAGAAACACACTGCTCCAAAAGAGCAAGAAAATCAAACTCATTACCGAACGTAATAAAGTATAAAATACAGTCATTCTTCAAATCGGTAACTCTTTTATAACGCACAAATTAAATTTGATTTGATTAAAATTACATTCCGCCAGTCTGACCTTGTAGGCAGCAGTTAAGTTCATACAAATTAAATTTCTCTGCAATAAAGATGATTCATTTGTTGCCAGACATGGTAAATATCCCGGGAAAGAGGCGAAAGCAAAGTGACACGGGCACAGCTTCATTCATCTCGACCCCAGCACTGTATACACAGCACAGACACCAAGCCGCAGACGGCAATAAATCACCGCATACATACCAAATTACCAGTCGGACGTGATTAAGACATTATATGGGATTACTGGAAATTAACATTTTGGGGGAAAAAAATGGAGGCAGGTGCTTACATTGCTTTAGAGTCCACTCAGCCAATAGTAATTTGATTTACTGTTTGTAGAAAATATAAATGAAACCAAAGCCCATGTTTGAAAAATGTACATTTCAGCTGGTAATGGATTTCAGCCCCCTGGATTTCTCCCAGGACTTTCTCTAAGTGAGTTAGACGTGGAAGGAACAGGCAGGTGAACTACACAACAAACCGTGGCCTGTCTGTCTTCCAAATCTGCGCAGAGTTTCTCGATGGTGCGGTCCCCGTCGGCGCGTCGCTCGCTGCTGGTGGTCAGTGCGTCCAGGGTGGCCTGGAGCTCCTCGGTCAGGTGGTCGATGGCCTCCTCCGCGTTCTCCACCTGCCGCCGCTTCTCCTCGCCGCCAGCCTCCAGGCGCCCGCTCTCCTCTCTCAGGCTGCTGATGACCTCTTGTGCCTGAAGGAGCTTCCGTACACACACACACACACACACACACACACACACACACACACACACACACACACACACACACACACACACACACACACACACACACACACACACACACACACACAAACAAACAAACAAAATCACACACACGCACACGCACACGCACACACACACACACACACACACACACACACACACACACACACACACACACACACACACACACACACACACACACACAAACCCACGCAATAACAGACAGTTATTGATGGATTGATGGAGTCCTAAATGGTAGAGATACAGTATCTGCCACTTCTTCTCATGCTCCAAGTGCCTGTAACAGTATGTGTCCATGTTTGCCTGGAGACTCTGCGGGAGTGCCCAGTGTCTGGTCAGCTTGCGGATACCTGCTTCCTAGAGTAGCGCACTTCCTCCTCCGAGGCCTGCAGCTGCTCCTGGAGCTGCTGCACCTTCTCCATGGCAACCGTGTACTTCTGCCTCAAGATGGCCGCCGTGGCGTCCTGGTCCTGGGTGGCGCCGGCGACGTCCTCCAGCCTCTGCTGCAGGCCGCTGTGCTGTCGCCTCAGAGAGGTCAGCTCGCCCTCCAGGGCCCTGGCCCTCTCCTCCTCCTCCTTCACCTGTTGGGCATAACACACACACACACACATATCACAGACAGAACTCAATGCTCACACACACACACACAACACACACACACAGACCATGACTTTGCTTTTGTCTAATAGAGCAACACTGCACAGCTCACAGCAGGTCCCCCCATATTTGGGTCATTTGGAGGACTTAGAGCACAAAGGGGATAAGGCAGGGAAGGTAAGAATAATGACACGTCCCATGAATAAACCCTTTGAGCGTGAAATGCTATGAAATGCGGTTAGTGTGAGACTCTTTAAAGAACCAACATACCAAAGGAACTTAATGAAAGCAAATGGGAAAATGTGATTAACCCAAAGTTTATTACAAAGGATTCCCAGTGAAGGAAACTATTTTCTTTAAACCGCTGGGCCACTCCCCAGCTTAGACTCAAGAGTGATGAGCCAACCCTGGAGTCTGTGGTTGCCGGGCAAATTGGTGAGAAGCAGTGGTTTTGAATTAAAATGAAGAGTGCAACTTGGCTTGAGCTGTGTGTTGCTATCCGTGCTTGAGCGCAGAAGTGATGTTTTCATTTTCACGATTTACAGCCGAGGCCCCCTTTTTTTTTCATTTTCTTGTGAATTCAATAGGCACAGGAAACGTCAACATTTCAATCAAACAACACATTTCACCTTCCAAGCTTCATACTGTTTGATGAAAGAGGTGGATTTACAGTATAAATAGCGAACAGTGTTAAAACCTAAAAGCACCGGGGCGCACAATGGCTCCGGGACGAAGCACAGTCTTCACTTTTGAACTGCCAGGAGAGAGAGGGGCGAAGCTCTGTCTCACTCTGACATGCTGAACGGTGGGGATTTCTAAATCCTCTTTTCAAACAGAGAGAAGATAATAAATAGAAGAAAAAAGAAACCTCTGGAATGTAAACCATAGCTAAAAACAGTGCTGACCACCACGGTGAAAGACAACAGTGGCCCAGGCCCACTGGTCTCTCTGGCCGCCTCACTGGCACACACAGGCAGGGACTTCTCGAGTCAGATGGGTTTTCCAGAAATCTGGAATTCCAGAAAA